>NC_088227.1:26717993-26722993 GCF_036934945.1 Oncorhynchus masou masou
CCATATATTTGTGCTAATGTAATGCTGGGGGTGATCTAATAATCCAGTCTGATTTAGAGGGATTCACCCTGTCATACACTCCCTCCATGCTGTGACTCCACACTGTCTGGGACTGGTAAGGATTCACCCTGTCATACACTCCCTCCATGCTGTGACTCCACACTGTCTGGGACTGGTAAGGATTCACCCTGTCATACACTCCCTCCATGCTGTGACTCCACACTGTCTGGGACTGGTAAGGATTCACCCTGTCATACAACTCCTCCATGGGTTATACAATACAATAGAATATACAGGAATATACTAGATTGTTATACAATACAATAGAATATACAGGAATATACTAGACTGTTATACAATACAATAGAATATACAGAAATATACTAGACAGTTATACAATACAATAGAATATACAGGAATATACTAGACTGTTATAAAATACAATATACAGGAATATACTAGACTGTTATACAATACAATAGAATATACAGAAATATACTAGACAGTTATACAATACAGTAGAATATACAGGAATATACTAGACAGTTATACAATACAGTAGAATATACAGGAATATACTAGACAGTTATACAATACAGTAGAATATACAGGAATATACTAGACAGTTATACAATACAGTAGAATATACAGGAATATACTAGACTGTTATACAATACAATAGAATATACAGAAATATACTAGACAGTTATACAATACAGTAGAATATACAGAAATATACTAGACAGTTATACAATACAGTAGAATATACAGGAATATACTAGACAGTTATACAATACAGTAGAATATACAGGAATATACTAGACAGTTAGTAATAAAGAAATAATAATGATAATTTTACAACAAATAATAAGAATGAGAACAATAACACTACAATTAATATCTCTCTTTCACACACACACACACACACACACACACACACACACACACACACACACACACACACACACACACACACACACACACACATTATTTTTGTCTATCCTAATGGGGACATAAAATTAATTTACATTAATCCTTGTGGGGACCTAAAATAAAATCCTATTTTGCCCAAACCTAACACTTCCTGTAACCCGTAACCCTAAACCTAACTCAATAACCCTAAACCAATAACCACTAACTTTGTTCACTAACCCTAAACCTAACTCCTAACCACTAACCCCGTACACTAACCCTAAACCTAACTCCTAACCACTAACCCCTTACACTAAACCTAACTCCTAACCACTAACCCCGTACACTAACCCTAAACCTAACTCCTAACCACTAACCCCTTAGACTAACCCTAACCCTAAACCTAACTCCTAACCACTAACCCCGTACCCTAACCCTAAACCTAACTCCTAACCACTAACTCCGTACACTAACCCTTACCCTAAACCCTAACCACTAACCCCTTAGACTAACCCTAACTCCTAACCACTAACCCCTTAGACTAACCCTAAACCTAACCACTAACCCCTTAGACTAACCCTAAACCTAACTCCTAACCACTAACCCCGTACACTAACCCTAAACCTAACTCCTAACCACTAACCCCGTACACTAACCCTAAACCTAACTCCTAACCACTAACTCCGTACACTAACCCTAAACCTAACTCCTAACCACTAACCCTGTACACTAACCCTAAACCTAACTCCTAACCACTAACCCCTTACACTAACCCTAAACCTAACTCCTAACCACTAACCCCTTACACTAACCCTAAACCTAACTCCTAACCACTAACCCCTTACACTAACCCTAAACCTAACTCCTAACCACTAACCCCTTACAGTAACCCTAAACCTAACTCCTAACCACTAACTTCGTTCACTAACCCTAAACCTAACTCCTAACCACTAACCCCTTACACTAACCCTAAACCTAACTCCTAACCACTAACCCCTTAGACTAACCCTAAACCTAACTCCTAACCACTAACCCCTTACACTAACCCTAAACCTAACTCCTAACCACTAACCCCTTACACTAACCCTAAACCTAACTCCTAACCACTAACCCCTTACACTAACCCTAAACCTAACTCCTAACCACTAACCCCTTAGACTAACCCTAAACCTAACTCCTAACCACTAACTCCGTACACTAACCCTAAACCTAACTCCTAACCACTAACCCCTTACACTAACCCTAAACCTAACTCCTTACCACTAACTCCGTACACTAACCCTAAACCTAACTCCTAACCACTAACTCCGTACACTAACCCTAAACCTAACTCCTAACCACTAACTCCTAACCACTAACTCCTAACCACTAACTCCGTACACTAACCCTAAACCTAACTCCTAACCACTAACTCCGTACACTAACCCTAAACCTAACTCCTAACCACTAACTCCTAACCACTAACTCCTAACCACTAACTCCGTACACTAACCCTAAACCTAACTCCTAACCACTAACTCCGTACACTAACCCTAAACATAACTCCTAACCACTAACTCTGTACACTAACCCTAAACCTAACTCATAACCACTAACCCTAAACCTAACTCCTAACCACTAACTCCGTACACTAACCCTAAACATAACTCCTAACCACTAACTCCGTACACTAACCCTAAACCTAACTCCTAACCACTAACCCTAAACCCTAAGCTTAAAATAGCCTTTGTCCTCATGTGGACGTGGTAAATGTCCCCAGGAGGGATGATTGTCCTTGTTTTACTATCCTTGTGTGGACCTTTGGGGATTTTAGGTCCCTACAAGGATAGAAGAACCAACCAACACACACACACACACACACACATTCATTGAAAGGGCGAGTAGCATGGCATTATCTCACCTTGTAATATAAGCCTGACTTCTGTGTTGTAGCTCCTGTGCTCTGTCCTGTAGGTGAGAGTTGATAAGGATCAGATCCATTTGGGTCGGGGGTATAGAGATGGCTATCCCGCAGAATACTGGGCACTACAGTAGAAGTAGTGGAGTGTTAGGACTTTGTATTTCACACTCCAGTCAGACTGTCAGAGGTTAAAATGGCCCAACTGTTTGCAGGTTAGGTCTCCAGCTGCAGAGAGTTGCAGTATTTGCTGTTAGACTCCACACAATAATCATTAAAAGACAATATAATCATCACAGAAAAGCAGGATTTACTGTGATGATACAGCAATGAAATGGGGAAATGGAGAGAGAAGTAGAAGTGGTGGTAAATGGAGAAGTAGTAAAAAGAGCAGAAGAGAGGTGACAGAGATGCACGGTTATAGGATTTGATGTAATTAGATTTACTAGGATCCTCTAAGACTAGCTGCTGGCATTGGCGTCGCCTAATGGGGATCCTAATAAAAACAATTGAATAAAAAAAGACGGTTATAGGAGTGGCTAAACATTTGCTTCCTGTAAGAGGTATGTTTCATCCCCCACTACACACACACACACAACCTCTCCACCGCAGTAATTCTGGGTAGTGGTCTGTGTGGGTGTGTTGTCAGTGAGAGAGACAGAGAGGAGTCTGTGGAGTGAGAGAAGGAGAGGGGGATGAGAGGGAATGAGTGAAGGCGGCGCCACGGCGGGGGGGAGGAGATAGAGAGAGGTCACTGAGAGGAGGAGGGGACGTAGAAGATAGAGGGGTCTCAAAGGAATAGAACCATTGAGGATTTACATCAACACAAGGTCAGGAAGGGTGTGTGTGTGTTAGGGTTAGCTGTGTGTTTGTGTGTGTGTGTGTAAAAATAGCCAGTTGTCCAGGATAAAGAAAAAATCCCATTGCGAAATAATGCTTTTTAGCCTATTCATTGATGGAAATACCAGTCGATGTAAATACATTTGACTGGTCATGCTAATTGGTCTATAGGTACATTTGCATAATTTAGTGGAATTAAATTGGTGCGTGTGTGAAGTATATTCACTATGTACACTATATATACAAAAGTATGTAGAAAGCCCTTCACACTCTTTCAGCCATACTTCTGGCTGACAGGTGTATAAGATCAAGCACACAGCCATGCAATCTCCATAGACAAACATTGGCAGTAGGGGCTGCCGAGTGACGCAGCAGTCTAAGGCACTGCATCTCGGTGCTTGAGGCGTCACTACAGACACCCTGGTTCGATTCCAGGCTGTATCACAACCGACTGTGCGCCCTCTCATAGGGTGGCGCACAGTTGGCCCAGCGGTGTCTAGGTTTGGCCGGTGTAGACCGTCATTGTAAATAAGAATTTGTTCTTAACTGACTTGCCTAGTTAAATAAAGGTTACTTAAAAAAAAAAAAGCCTTACTGAAGAGCTCAATGAATTTCAACGTGGCACCGTCATAGGATTCCACCTTTCCATCAAGTCAGTTCGTCACATTTCTGCCCTGCTAGAGCTGCCCCGGTCAACTGTAAGTTCAGTTATTGTGAAGTGTAAACCTCTAGGAGCAACAAAGGCTCAGCCGTGAAGTGGCAGGCCACACAAGCTCACAGAACAGGACTGCTGAGTGCTGAAGTGCGTAGCACATTAAAATGGTCTGTCCTCGGTTACAACACTCACTACCGTGCAACCTCAAGGACTGTTCGTCGGGAACTTCATGAAAAGGGTTTCCATGGCCTAGCAGCAACACACAAGCCTAAGATCACCATGCACAATGCCAAGCATCGGCTGGATTGGTGTAAAGCTCGCCGCCATTGGACTCTAGAGCAGTGAAGTGATGAATCCGACGGACAAATCTGGGTTTGGCAGATGACAGGAGAACACTGCCTGCCCGAATGCATAGTGCCAACTGTCAAGTTTGGTGGAGGTGGAATAATGGTCTGGGGCTGTTTTTCATGGCTTAATCTAGGCTCTTTAGTTCCAGTTAAGGGAAATCTTAACTCTACAGCATACAATGACATTGTAGACAATTTTGTGCTTCCAAATTTGTGGCAAAGTTTGGGGAAAACCCTTTCCTGTTTCAGCATGATACTTTTTTTTATTTAACCTTTATTTAACGAGGCAAGTCAGTTAAGAACAAATTCTTATTTACAATGACGGCCTCCCAAAAGGCAAAAGGCCTCC
>NC_088227.1:26727993-26752993 GCF_036934945.1 Oncorhynchus masou masou
GTGTTTCAATGGGGTGTTTGTCCCATTTGATGAAATATTGTTTTGCAAGTGGACCCCACACCTCGCTGCCATAAAGTGCAATTGGTTCAATGACATATTCAATTAGTTTTAGCCAAATTTTAATAGGTATTTCAGTTTTAATTAGCTTTTTAATGGCGTAGAATGCCCTGCGTGCTTTCTCTCTCAGCTCATTCACTGCTTCGTTAAGGTGTCCAGTTGAGCTTATTTTTAAACCTAAGTAATTGTAGTTTGTACAGTACTCTATATATTTTGTACCAATTGAGAAATTTGGTCTAATTCCCTGAGATCTGGATCTTTTCTGGAAAATCATTATTTTAGTCTTTTTGGGGTTTACTGCCAGGGCCCAGGTCTGGCAGTACTGCTCTAGCAGGTCCAGGCTCTGCTGTAGGCCATGTGCTGTGGGTGACAGCAGGCATAGGTCATATGCAAAGAGTAGGCATTTAACTTCTGAATTGTGGAGACTAACACCAGGGGCTGAGGATTTGTCTAGAATAGTGGCCAATTCGTTAATGTAAATATTGAAGAGTGCAGGGCTCAGATTGCAACCCTGGCTAAGGCCCCGCCCCTGGTTAAAGAATTCTGTTATTTTCTTACCAATTTTAATGCTGCACATATTGCCAGTATACATTGATTTTATTATGTCAGATGTTTTACCCCCTACACCACTTTCAATAACTTTGTAGAACAGTCCTGTATGCCAAATAGAATCAAATGCTTTTTGGAAGTCGATAAAGCAAGCGTATATTTTGGTATTATTTTGGTGGACATGTTTATCTATCAGGGTGTGTAGGGTGTAAATATGATCAGTTGTGCGATGTTTTGGTATAAATCCAATTTGGCTTTTACTCAAGACATTGTGCTTATTAAGGAAGTTTAGAAGTCTTACATTTATAATACTACAGAAAACCTTCCCCAGGTTACTGTTCACACAAATGCCTCTGTAATTGTTAGGGTCAAATTTGTCTCCGTTCTTAAAGATGTCAGGGAAATAACCTACACTCAGGATGAAATTAAACAGTTTTAATATAGCCAATTGATTTTGTTTTAATATAGCCAATTGAAACTACTCTCTCTCTCTCTCTCTCTCTGTCTGTCTGTCTCTCTCTCTCTCTCTCTCTCTCTCTCTCTCTTTCTCTCTCTCTCTCTCAAATTCAAATTCAAGCTGCTTTATTGGCATGAAAAACATTGTGTCATTATTGCCAAAGCAACAATGTATACAATATACATTGTAATAAAATTATAAACGAAAACATATAACAATATAAAATGGTAGTAAATAATAATACAAAATTTAATACAAAAATAATAACAAAAAAATGGTAACAGTCAATAGTAGAATGTAATAAATATAAACATCTAAATATGGGAAAATGAAACTATAACTAACTTATAACTAAATAACAGTCATCTTCACCATTATATCAGTACCACAACTACCATCATCACTACCACTACTACCACCACCACTAAACTGCTATCATTACCATTCCTACCCATATTACTACTACCATCATCATTACTGCTACAACTACCATCATCACCACCACTACTACTACTACAACTACCATCATCACCACCACTACTACTACTACAACTACCATCATCACCACCACTACTACTACTACAACTACCATCACCATTACTACTACTACAACTACAATCATCACTACCACCACCACTAAACTGCTATCATTACCATTACTACCCATATTACTACTACAACTACCAACATCATTACTACTACAACAACTACCTTCATCACCACTACTACTACTACAACTACCATCATCATTACTACTACAACTAACATCATCATTGCCACTACAACTACCATCATCACCACCACCACTACTACTACAACTACCATCATCATTACTACTACTACAACTACCATCATCACCACTACTACTACTACTACAACTACCATCATCATTACCACTACTACTACTCCAACTACCATCATCATTACTACTACGACTACTACTACTACTACAACTACCATCATCATTACCACTACTACTACAACTACCATCCTCATTACCACTACTACAACTACCATCATCATTACCACTACTACAACTACCATCATCACCACCACCACTACTACTACAACTACCATCAACATTACCATTACTACAACTACCATCATCATTACTACTACTACTACTACAACTATCATCATCATTACTACTACTGCAACTACCATCATCATTAATACTACTACTACTACTACAACTACCATCAACATTACCACCACTACTACTACTACAACTATCATCACCACTACTACTACTACAACTACCATCATCAATACTAGTACAACTACCATCATCATTACTACTACGACTACTACTACTACAACTACCATCATCATTACCACTACTACTAATACAACTACCATCATCATTACTACTACTACTCCTACAACAACTACCATCATAATTACCACTACTACTACTACAACTACTATCACCATTACTACTACTACAACTACCATCACCATTACTACTACTACAACTACCATCATCATTACTACTACTACTACAATAATAATAGTAAAACCAATAATAGTAACAATAAGTTAATAACAATACATATTTGGCTGCAAGAGGAGCCATTGCTCCTTCGCCCATGAGTATTTTTAGTTTTTCCTCTGGGTTTAATACATTCAAATTTGGAATAAATGTCGTAATTTCTGTAAATAATGAGTCTCTTTCTGAGGAATATTTTGTCACAGTAAAGGAGAAAGTGCATCTCTGTCTCTACCTCCCTTGTCGTGCAGTGACCACATACACGCTCCTCTTTGGGTAGCCATGTCTTTTTATGTCTGCCGGTTTCTATTGCCAATCGGTGGTCACTCAGCCTGTACTTGGTAAGGATCTGTCTCTGCTTCTCTCTCTCTCTCTCTTACACACACTCTCTTTCTCTCTCTTGCACACACACTCTCTTTCTCTCTCTCTTACACTCTCTCTCTCTTGCACTCACTCTCTCTCTCTTACACACTCTCTCTATCTCTCTCTTACACTCTCTCTTACACACTCTCTCTCTCTTACACACACACTCTCTTTCTCTCTCTCTTACACTCTCTCTCTCTCTTGCACACACACTCTTTCTCTCTCTCTTGCACACTCTCTCTTGCACTCTCTCTCTCTCTCTCTCTCTCACACACACTCTCTATCTCTCTCTTACACTCTCTCTCTTACACACACTCTCTCTTGCACACACACTCTATTTCTCTCTCTCTTGCACTCTCTCTCCCACACACTCTCTCTCTCTCTTGTACACACACTCTCTTTCTCTCTCTCTTGCACACTCTCTCTTGCACTCTCTCTCTCTCACACACTCTCTCTCTCACACTCTCTCTTACACACTCTCTCTTACACTCTCTCTCTCTCTCTTACACTCTCTTTCTCTCTTACACACACTTTCTCTCTCTCTCTCTTACACACTCTCTCTTACACACACTCTCTCTCTCTCTTACTCTCTCTCTCTCTTACACACACCCTCTCTCTTACACTCTCTCTCTCTCTTACACACACTTTCTCTCTCTCTCTCTTACACTTTCTCTCTCTCTCTCTCTTACACACACTTTCTCTCTCTCTCTTACACTCTCTCTCTCTCTTATACACACTTTCTCTCTCTCTCTTACACACACTTTCTCTCTCTCTCTTACACTCTCTCTCACACACTCTCTCTCTCTCTTACACTCTCTCTCTCTCTCTTACACACACTTTCTCTCTCTCTTACACACACTTTCTCTCTCTCTCTCTTACACGCTCTCTCTCTCTCACACACTTTCTCTCTCTCTCTCTTACACTCTCTCTCTCTCTTTCAAACAAACAACCTTCTTTGTTTACTGTGTTTACTCTTCACTCTCTGTGTATTTTCTTTGTTTTAGCACCATGCTCCCTCATTATCCCATGATAGCTGTTTTTAATGAAGCAGTCTTTAATGGTCTACTCTAACCACAGACAGCTGGTGAGGAGGGATAGTTGCTTAGAGAGATAAAAATAAAGAGTTTTTAGTTTTTTCTGTTGACGTCTCAATCAGGGAAGCCACTTGGGACTGAGTGGGAATTGAGGGGTACTGGTTTAAAAACACTGCTTTCCCTAAGCCCATATATACACACACGCACACACGCACACGCGCACACGCACACACGCACACACGCACACACGCACACACGCACACACGCACACATGCACACATGCACACATGCACACATGCACACACACAAACACACACGCACACACAAGCACACACACATGTTCTTCTATCCTCTTGGAGACCTAAAATAAATGTCCATCTTATTTTCCCTAATCCCTACCCTAAACCTTATTTTTTATTTTTTTTATTTCACCTTTATTTAACCAGGTAGGCCAGTTGAGAACAAGTTCTCATTTACAACTGCTACCTGGCCAAGATAAAGCAGAGCAGTGCGACAAAAACAACAACGCAGAGTTACGCATGGGATAGACAAACGTACATAACACAATAACACAATAGAAAAGTCTATATACAGTGTGTGCAAATGTGGAAGATTAGGGAGGTAAGGCAATAAATAGGCCATAGTGGCAATATAATTACAATTTAGCATTAACACTGGAGTGATAGATGTGCATATGATGATGTTCAAGTAGAGACACTGGTGTGCAAAAGAGCAAAAAAAACAATATGGGGATGAGGTAGGTAGTTGGTTGGATGGGCTATTTACAGATGGTCTGTGTACAGGTGCAGTGATCGGTAAGCTGCTCTGACAGCTGATGCTTATAGTTAGTGAGGGAGATATAACTCTCTAGCTTCAGTGACTTTTGCAGTACGTTCCAGTCATTGGCAGCAGAGAACTGGAAGGAAAGGCGGCTAAAGGAGGTGCTGGCTTTGGGGACGACCAGTGCAATATACCTGCTGGAGCACGTGCTATGGGTGGGTGTTTCTATGGTGACCAGTGAGCTGAGATAAGGCAGGAGCTTTACCAAGCAAAGGCTTAGATGGATGACCTGAAGCCAGTGGGTTTGGCGACGGATATATAGTGAGGGCCAGCCAACAAGAGCATACAGGTCGCAGTGGTGGGTGGTATATGGGGCTTTGGTGACAAAACAGATGGCACTGTTATAGACGACATCCAATTTGCTGAGTAGAGTGTTGGAAGCTATTTTGTAAATGAGAACGGCGAAGTCAAGTATCGGTAGGATAGTCAGTTTTACGAGGGTATGTTTGGCAGCATGAGTGAAGAAGGCTTTTTTGCGAAATAGGAAGCCAATTCTATATTTAATGTTGGATTGGAGATACTTAATGTGAGTCTGGAAGGAGAGTTTACAGTCTAACCAGACACCTAGGTATTTGTAGTTGTCCACATATTCTAAGTCGGAACCATCCAGAGTAGTGATGCTCGTCAGGCGGGCAGGTGCGGGCAGCGTTTGGTTGAAGAGCATGCATTTACAGTGGGGCAAAAAAGTATTTAGTCAACCACCAATTGTGCAAGTTCTCCCACTTAAAAAGATGAGAGAGGCCTGTAATTTTCATCATAGGTACACTTCAACTATGACAGACAAAATGAGGGAAAAAAAATCCAAAAAATCACATTGTAGGATTTTTAATTAATGTATTTGCAATTTATGGTGGAAAATAAGTATTTGGTTAATAACAAAAGTTTATCTCAATACTTTGTTATATACCCTTTGTTGGAAATGACAGAGGTCAAATGTTTTCTGTAAGCCTTCACAAGGTTTTCACACACTGTTGCTGGTATTTTGGGCCATTCCTCCATGCAGATCTCCTCTAGAGTAGTGATGTTTTGGGGCTGTTGCTGGGCAACACGGACTTTCAACTCCCACCAAAGATTTTCTATGGGGTTGAGATCTGGAGACTGGCTAGGCCACTCCAGGACCTTGAAATGCTTCTTACAAAGCCACTCCTTCGTTGCCCGGGCGGTGTGTTTGGAATCATTGTCATGCTGAAAGACCCAGCCACGTTTCATCTCACGATACATGACCCCATTCATTCTTTCCTTTACACGGATCAGTCGTCCTGGTCCCTTTGCAGAAAAACAGCCCCAAAGCATGATGTTTCCACCCCCATGCTTCACAGTAGGTATGGTGTTCTTTGGATGCAACTCAGCATTCTTTGTCCTCCAAACACGACGAGTGGAGTTTTAACCAAAAAGTTATATTTTGGTTTCATCTGACCATTTGACATTCTCCCAATCTTCTTCTGGATCATCCAAATCAAATCAAATTTATTTATATAGCCCTTCGTACATCAGCTGATATCTCAAAGTGCTGTACAGAAACCCAGCCTAAAACCCCAAACAGCAAGCAATGCAGGTGTAGAAGCACGGTGGCTAGGAAAAACTCCCTAGAAAAGCCAAAACCTAGGAAGAAACCTAGAGAGGAACCAGGCTATGTGGGGTGGCCAGTCCTCTTCTGGCTGTGCCGGGTAGAGATTATAACAGAACATGGCCAAGATGTTCAAATGTTCATAAATGACCAGCATGGTCGAATAATAATAAGGCAGAACAGTTGAAACTGGAGCAGCAGCACGGCCAGGTGGACTGGGGACAGCAAGGAGTCATCATGTCAAGTAGTCCTGGGGCATGGTCCTAGGGCTCAGGTCAGTTGAAACTGGAGCAGCAGCACGGCCAGGTGGACTGGGGACAGCAAGGAGTCATCATGTCAGGTAGTCCTGGGGCATGGTCCTAGGGCTCAGGTCCTCCGAGAGAGAGAAGGAGAGAATTAGAGAACGCACACTTAGATTCACACAGGACACCGAATTGGACAGGAGAAGTACTCCAGATATAACAAACTGACCCCAGCCCCCGACACATAAACTACTGCAGCATAAATACTGGAGGCTGAGACAGGAGGGGTCAGGAGACACTGTGGCCCCACCCGAGGACACCCCGGACAGGGCCAAACAGGAAGGATATAACCCCACCCACTTTGCCAAAGCACAGCCCCCACACCACTGGAGGGATATCTTCAACCACCAACTTACCATCCTGAGACAAAGCTGAGTATAGCCCGCAAAGATCTCCGCCACGGCACAACCCAAGGGGGGTCGCCAACCCAGACAGGATGACCACATCAGTGAATCAACCCACTCAGGTGACGCACCCCCTCCAGGGACGGCATGAGAGAGCCCCAGCAAGCCAGTGACTCAGCCCCTGTAATAGGGTTAGAGGCAGAGAATCCCAGTGGAAAGAGGGGAACCGGCCAGGCAGAGACAGCAAGGGTGGTTCGTTGCTCCAGAGCCTTTCCGTTCACCTTCCCACTCCTGGGCCAGACTACACTCAATCATATGACCCACTGAAGAGATGAGTCTTCAGTAAAGACTTAAAGGTTGAGACCGAGTTTGCGTCTCTGACATGGGTAGGCAGACCGTTCCATAAAAATGGAGCTCTATAGGAGAAAGCCCTGCCTCCAGCTGTTTGCTTAGAAATTCTAGGGACAATTAGGAGGCCTGCGTCTTGTGACCGTAGCGTACGTGTAGGTATGTACGGCAGGACCAAATCAGAGAGATAGGTAGGAGCAAGCCCATGCAATGCTTTGTAGGTTAGCAGTAAAACCTTGAAATCAGCCCTTGCTTTGACAGGAAGCCAGTGTAGGGAGGCTAGCACTGGAGTAATATGATCAAATTTTTTGGTTCTAGTCAGGATTCTAGCAGCCGTATTTAGCACTAACTGAAGTTTATTTAGTGCTTTATCCGGGTAGCCGGAAAGTAGAGCATTGCAGTAGTCTAACCTAGAAGTGACAAAAGCATGGATTAATTTTTCTGCATCATTTTTGGACAGAAAGTTTCTGATTTTTGCAATGTTACGTAGATGGAAAAAAGCTGTCCTTGAAATGGTCTTGATATGTTCTTCAAAAGAGAGATCAGGGTTCAGAGTAACGCCGAGGTCCTTCACAGTTTTATTTGAGATGACTGTACAACCATTAAGATTAATTGTCAGATTCAACAGAAGATCTCTTTGTTTCTTGGGACCTAGAACAAGCATCTCTGTTTTATCCGAGTTTAAAAGTAGAAAGTTTGCTGCCATCCACTTCCTTATGTCTGAAACACATGCTTCTAGCGAGGGCAATTTTGGGGCTTCACCATGTTTCATTGAAATGTACAGCTGTGTATCATCCGCATAGCAGTGAAAGTTAACATTATGTTTTCGAATAACATCCCCAAGAGGTAAAATATATAGTGAAAACAACAGCGGTCCTAAAACGGAACCTTGAGGAACACCGAAATTTACAGTTGATTTGTCAGAGGACAAACCATCCACAGAGACAAACTGATATCTTTCCGACAGATAAGATCTAAACCAGGCCAGAACTTGTCCGTGTAGACCAATTTGGGTTTCCAATCTCTCCAAAAGAATGTGGTGATCGATGGTATCAAAAGCAGCACTAAGGTCTAGGAGCACGAGGACAGATGCAGAGCCTCGGTCCGATGCCATTAAAATGTCATTTACCACCTTCACAAGTGCCGTCTCAGTGCTATGATGGGGTCTAAAACCAGACTGAAGCATTTCATATACATTGTTTGTCTTCAGGAAGGCAGTGAGTTGCTGAGCAACAGCCTTTTCTAAGATTTTTGAGAGGAATGGAAGATTCGATATAGGCCGATAGTTTTTTATATTTTCTGGGTCAAGGTTTGGCTTTTTCAAGAGAGGCTTTATTACTGCCACTTTTAGTGAGTTTGGTACACATCCGGTGGATAGAGAGCCGTTTATTATGTTCAACATAGGAGGGCCAAGCACAGGAAGCAGCTCTTTCAGTAGTTTAGTTGGAATAGGGTCCAGTAAGCAGCTTGAAGGTTTAGAGGCCATGATTATTTTCATCATTGTGTCAAGAGATATGAATGCTCTCTAGCAAACTTCAGACGGGCCTGGACATGTACTGGCTTAAGCAGGGGGACACGTCTGGCACTGCAGGATTTGAGTCCCTGGCGGCGTAGTGTGTTACTGATGGCAGGCTTTGTTACTTTGGTCCCAGCTCTCTGCAGGTCATTCACTAGGTCACCCCTTGTGGTTCTGGGATTTTTGCTCACCGTTCTTGTGATCATTTTGACCCCACGGGGTGAGATCTTGCGTGGAGCCCCAGATCGAGGGAGATTATCAGTGGTCTTGTATGTCTTCTATTTCCTAATAATTGCTCGCACAGTTGATTTCTTCAAACCAAGCTGCTTACCTATTGCAGATTCAGTCTTCCCAGCCTGGTGCAGGGCTACAATTTTGTTTCTGGTGTCCTTTGACAGCTCTTTAGTCTTGGCCATAGTGGAGTTTGGAGTGTGACTGTTTGAGGTTGTGGACAGGTGTCTTTTATACTGATAAAAAGTTCAAACAGGTGCCATTAATACAGGTAACGAGTGGAGGACAGAGGAGCCTCTTAAAGAAGAAGTTACAGGTCTGTGAGAGCCAGAAATCTTGCTTGTTTGTAGGTGACCAAATACTTATTTTCCACCATAATTTGCAAATAAATTCATTAAAAATCATACAATGTGATTTTCTGGATTTTTATTTCTCATTTCGTCTGTCATAGTTGAAGTGTACCTATGATGAAAATTACAGGCCTCTCTCATATTTTTAAGTGGGAGGACTTGCACAATTGGTGGCTGACAAAATACTTTTTTGCCCCACTGTAGTTTGACTAGCATTTAAGAGCAGTTGCCATATAACACTCTCTCCGTGGCCTCAGAGACCAACTATCCATCAGCTTTCTATTTCGCAACAAAGCCACTTCACTCACGCCGCCAAAATTACCCTAGTAAAACTGACTATCCTACCGATCCTCGACTTCGGCGATGTCATCTACAAAATAGCTTCCAATACTCTACTCAGCAAACTGGATGGACTCTATCACAGTGCCATCCGTTTTGTTAACAAATCACCTTATACCACACACCACTGCAACCTGTATGCTCTAGTCGGCTGGCCCTTGCTACATATTCGTCGCCAGACCCACTGGCTCCAGGTCATATATAAGCCTATGCTAGGTAAAGCTCCGCCTTATCTTAGTTCACTGGTCACGATAACAACACCCACCCGTAGCACACATTCCAGCAGGTATATCTCACTGATTATCCCCAAAGCCAACACCTCATTTGGCCGCCTTTCCTTCCAGTTCTCTAATGCCAGTGACTGGAACGAATTGCAAAAATCACTTAAGCTGGAGACTATATTTATTTACTTCTCTGCTCTTTTGCACACCAGTATGTCACGCCCTGACTATAGTAAGCTGGTTTTTCTCTGTGTTGGTTGGGGCGTGCTGGTGAGTTGGGTGGGTCATCTAGGTGAATTTGTATTTCTATGTTGGCCTGATATGGTTCCCAATCAGAGACAGCTGTTTATCATTGTCTCTGATTGGGGATCATATTTAGGTAGCCATTTTCCCCATTGTTAGTTGTGGGATCTTGTCTATGTTTAGTTGCCTGTCAGAACTAGTTGTATAGCTGAACACTTAGTTTGTTCGCTTTGTTGTTTTTGTTTGGTGTTCATTCATTAAAAGTAATAATGTACGCCTACCACGCCGCACCTTGGTCTCATCCTTATAACGAGCGTGACAGAAGATCCCACCACAAATGGACCAAGCAGCGTGGCCAGGATGATTGGACTTGGGAGGAGCAAGCAACGCAAATCAACCATTCCAGTGTTTTACTTGCTATATTGTTTTTACTTCGCTACCATGGCCTTTTTTTGCCTATACCTCCCTTATCTCACCTCACTTGCTCACATTGTATATAGACTTAGTTTTCTACTGTATTATTGACTGTATGTTTGTTTTACTCCATGTGTAACTCTGTGTTGTTGTATGTGTCGAACTGCTTTGCTTTATCTTGGCCAGGTCTCAATTGTAAATGAGAACTTGTTCTCATCTTGCCTACCTGGTTAAATAAAGGTGAAATAAAAACATTTTTGGCCATTTTGAGCCTGTAATCGAACCCACCTAACTCCTAACCCTAACTCCTAAACCTAACCGCTGACCCCTAACCCCCTAATTGTAGCCCTAACCTCTAAGCTTAAAATAGCCATTGTCCTCATGTGAACGTGGGGAATGTCCCCACGGGGGAGTATTTTTCTTGTTTTACTATCCTTGTCTGGACCTTTGGGGATTTTAGGTCCCTACAAGGATAGAAGAACCAACCAACACACACACGTGTGTGCACACACACACACACACTTGGATGCTCACATAATGACACACATACACAGTTGCACAGTCAGTGACACAAACATACAAGCAGCACAGTGTGCTGTAGCAGATTTCTGGGTGACATGCACACTACAAAGACATGCTGTGCTAGATATGTCTGTCTGTGTGTTTCTGTGAGTCTGTTTGCTCAGCCAGCCTTTGTGTTCCCCATCTAGAGGCGTTGTGCATCCTAAAGCATTGTGGGTAAAGCCAGGCCAGCAGATGTGAGGATCACAGTGATGAAAGAATCTGAGCCTGCTGCTGAGGCTCTTCTTTGTCTATGTGTCCCTGGCGGCTTCCCAAATAGCATCATATTCCCTTGGTAGTGCACTACTGGGCCCTAGTCAAATGTAGTGGACTTTAAAAGGAATAGGGTGCCATTTGGGACGCAGACCCTGTATCTGTGCCCAGGAGAGGAAAGGGGTAGGGAGGGAGGGGGGGAGGAATGCAGCATGCCAACACAGTGCACAATAAAACACATGTACTGTGCACACACACACACAATCAAGCAAGCAGTGCCTTCAGAAAGTTTTTACATCCCTTGGCTTGTTGTGTTACAGCCTGGACTTAAAATTGGTGAAATTATTAATTACACTTTGGATGATGCATCAATACACGCAGTCACTATAAAGTTTTTTAAAAAGGAAGCCTGTACATTTAAAAAAAAAAATCAAAACATGCATCTTGTTTGCAACAAGGCACTAAAGTAAAACTACAAAAAAATGTGGCAAAGAAATGTACTTTATGTCCTGAATTAAAAAGTGTTATTTTTTGGGCAAATCCACCCTTTGGGTTTTCAAGCATGGTGGTGGCTGCATCATGTTACGGCTATGCTTGTCATTGGCAAGGACTGGGAAGTTTTTCAGGATAAAATTAAATGGTATAGAGTTAAGCACAGGCAAAATCCTAGAGGAAAACCTGGTTCAGTCTGCTTTCCAACAGACACCAGGAGACAAATTCACCTTTCATGACCACATAATGATTCAAATGAGCTATCTATCCACCTGCGCCTGTAGCCTCACCCAGCGTCATTATACACCCATACATTACTCCTTATACAGAGCATCCTCCCTCCCAGGTCCAGGGCCCTGCAATGGATGTTGTCAGCAGCTCTATCCAGGCAGAACAGTAGCTGCAGGGAGCTACATGTCCACATCCAGATAGTGAGTCTTACATATGAACCAGGGCCATGGGAGACAGATGAACCAGGGCCGTGGGAGACACAGAGGAACCAGGGCCGTGGGAGACAGAGGAACCAGGGCCTTGGGAGACACAGAGGAACCAAGGCCGTGGGAGACAGAGGAACCAGGGCCGTGGGAGACACAGAGGAACCAGGGCCGTGGGAGACAGAGGAACCAGGGCCTTGGGAGACACAGAGGAACCAAGGCCGTGGGAGACAGAGGCCCCAGGGCCGTGGGAGACACAGAGGAACCAGGGCCGTGGGAGACAGAGGCCCCAGGGCCGTGGGAGACACAGAGGAACCAGGGCCGTGGGAGACAGAGGAACCAGGGCCGTGGGAGACAGAGGAACCAGGGCTGTGGGAGACAGAGGAACCAGGGCCGTGGGAGACAGAGGCCCCAGGGCCGTGGGAGACAGAGGAACCAGGGCCGTGGGAGACAGAGGCCCCAGGGCCGTGGGAGACAGAGGCCCCAGGGCCGTGGGAGACAGAGGCCCCAGGGCCGTGGGAGACAGAGGCCCCAGGGCCGTGGGAGACAGAGGCCCCAGGGCCGTGGGAGACAGAGGCCCCAGGGCCGTGGGAGACAGAGGCCCCAGGGCCGTGGGAGACAGAGGCCCCAGGGCCGTGGGAGACAGAGGCCCCAGGGCCGTGGGAGACAGAGGAACCAGGGCCGTGGGAGACAGAGGAACCAGGGCCGTGGGAGACAGAGGCCCCAGGGCCGTGGGAGACAGAGGCCCCAGGGCCGTGGGAGACAGAGGCCCCAGGGCCGTGGGAGACAGAGGCCCCAGGGCCGTGGGAGACAGAGGCCCCAGGGCCGTGGGAGACAGAGGCCCCAGGGCCGTGGGAGACAGAGGCCCCAGGGCCGTGGGAGACAGAGGCCCCAGGGCCGTGGGAGACAGAGGCCCCAGGGCCGTGGGAGACAGAGGAACCAGGGCCGTGGGAGACAGAGGAACCAGGGCCGTGGGAGACAGAGGCCCCAGGGCCGTGGGAGACACAGAGGAACCAGGGCCGTGGGAGACACAGAGGAACCAGGGCCGTGGGAGACACAGAGGAACCAGGACCGTGGGAGACACAGAGGAACCAGGGCCGTGGGAGACACAGAGGCCCCAGGGCCGTGGGAGACACAGAGGCCCCAGGGCCGTGGGAGACACAGAGGCCCCAGGGCCGTGGGAGACACAGAGGCCCCAGGGCCGTGGGAGACACAGAGGCCCCAGGGCCGTGGGAGACACAGAGGCCCCAGGGCCGTGGGAGACACAGAGGCCCCAGGGCCGTGGGAGACACAGAGGCCCCAGGGCCGTGGGAGACACAGAGGCCCCAGGGCCGTGGGAGACACAGAGGCCCCAGGGCCGTGGGAGACACAGAGGCCCCAGGGCCGTGGGAGACACAGAGGCCCCAGGGCCGTGGGAGACACAGAGGCCCCAGGGCCGTGGGAGACACAGAGGCCCCAGGGCCGTGGGAGACACAGAGGCCCCAGGGCCGTGGGAGACAGAGGCCCCAGGGCCGTGGGAGACAGAGGCCCCAGGGCCGTGGGAGACAGAGGCCCCAGGGCCGTGGGAGACAGAGGCCCCAGGGCCGTGGGAGACAGAGGCCCAGGGCCGTGGGAGACAGAGGCCCCAGGGCCGTGGGAGACAGAGGAACCAGGGCCGTGGGAGACAGAGGAACCAGGGCCGTGGGAGACAGAGGAACCAGGGCCGTGGGAGACACAGAGGACCCAGGGCCGTGGGGGACAGAGGCCCCAGGGCGTGGAAGACAGAGAAACCAGGGCCGTGGGAGACAGAGGAACCAGGGCGTGGGAGACAGAGGAACCAGGGCCATGGGAGACAGAGGAACAAAGGCCCACAGCGCCAGCACTGCCCTGTTCTCCATCTCGCTCACTTGCTGAGCACAATACAACAGTGGAAAGAGGGAGGGATGGACTCAACACATTTAGGAATAGAGAGAATGAAGAGTATTAGGGGGGAGGGACAGAATGGGGAAAAGGGAAGGAAAAGAGGTTAACAAGCTGAAACAGGAAAGAGATCAGGGATGCAGACTCGTCACCGTTTGGCAAAATTTGCCATTTTGAATCCAAATAGGTGACCTACGTGATTCTGGCTGCTGTATCCAAGGCCCATCCAATAGTTCACATAACAACAGAATGCACCACAACACGCGACTGAAGAAAGAAGAGAACCAATTTACTAGTTACAGAATCAGCGCGCTCTGGAAAGGCAGCTTACCAGTTACAGCAGCGCTTCCCCTGAACAATAACGAAGAGGTAACGTTAGGGGAGAAGCCTGACCACGGAAACAGGGGTGAGAAGGTGATGAATCATAATTCATGAGCTGTAACCGAAAAACTACTGGCATTTGGAAAGTTTGAGGTGAGGGAGAAAGTGTGGTGGAACAAGTATTAGCATTGTTAAGTATCTTGCTAGCTAGATCGAATTATCCGTATCTAGCCAGAGAAATTTTGAGCGACATTAGCCAACTTATCTGATCAAATAATTTAGTTTATGGCGTGCAAATTTGCTTGCTAATAAAGTCAAACAGCTAACGTTAGCCTGCTAACGTCACAACACCAGATGAGCTAACATTAGTAACCTAACCAATTCACTATAGTATTAACTGGTATACTCCTTGCCGTTCCTCAAGTTATACTGGACCCTGGCAATCTGTGTGAAATGTTAACAAGCTAACGAACTAAGCAATATCTGTTAACTGTTTTCCCTCTACAGTTTGTGGTTCATTTTCAGAATAAGAGAATTAGGTGAAAATGAGGCGTTGCTTGTTAAACAAGTGGATTCAGGGATCAAGTGTAGTTGGAGATGGGCCTGGTTTAAGATGGATGCCACTATAGTAGGCTGGACACATGACATTTTTAACAATGCTTTTTTCAAATAAAAACTAGTTCATTGCATCTGCGGTGGAGACCAGTTTCATAATATTACCATATATCCCAGCTGCCTGCCGTAGTTTCGAAGTAATCATGAAAAAACAGGCCTTATTTTGGGTCATTTTTCCCTCTGCCAGCTCCTATTAGTTCTATTGAACACGGTGGCACCGACTCGCCTTCCGAACGTTCTATTCCCAGGTGGTTGTACAATGTCACAATTCCAGCTTTGCTATTGTTGGTAACGGAGACCTGCTCACGTTGTTTATAGTTCAAATGTAAACAACAAAAAATGACTCATGGAACTCTGAGATTGTTTCCTATAGGGAAACATAGGTATGTCTGTCTACTTTGCCAAATATCTCGCAATGTGTATATTTAGATACCATTTTAATCATGAGAATCTCTTCTCTCAAATGATGTAAGGCTGGGCAGTGTATCTCATTGTCATCAAACGCTAGACCAGAAATAGTCTGAAGTTGCCATGTTTTCCATCTTCCTCGTTATGCAGACATATGCAGACTTGGCACCATCAAGGTGAGGATGTTAACTTTCTACACAGGTTGTTATTTTTGAATTTTGTCCTAAGAACAGATTGTAGTGGTAAAATAAAAAGGGATACATCTTTTGGTGCCATTTAGGCGAAATGGAATTCTAAGCATCACTCCAGTCAAAACAGGCTCTGCGAACGTTGGATTCCATTCATTTGCAGTGGGCTCGCGAAGGTGAACCAGTTTAACCAACGCTCTTTTGCCGTTTTCAGCCTTGGGTGAATTTTGACTCATTCTAATGTCCTACCTAACTGTAGAGGTGAAAGGAACACCACACACTTTCCCTCTTTCTCACTTTTGATTGCACATTGTAGAACAGATGTCCACAGGCAGAAAGTGTACAATGTACAGTTGAAGTCGGAAGTTTACATAACCCTTAGTCAAATACATTAAAACTCAGTTTTTCACAATTCCTGAAATTTCATGCTAGTAAAAATGACCTGTCTTAGGTCAGTTAGGATCAACACTTTATTTTAAGAATGTGAAATGTCAGAATAATAGTAGAGAGAATGATTTATTTCAGCTTTTATTTTTTTTCATCACATTCCCAGTGGGTTAGAAGTTTACATACACTCAATTAGTATTTGGTAGAATTGCCTTTAAATTGTTTAACTTGGGTCAAACGTTTCGGGTAGCCTTCCACAAGCTTCCCACAATAAGATGGGTGAATTTTGGCCCATTCCTCCTGACAGAGCTGGTGTAACTGAGTCAGGTTTGTAGGTCTCCTTGCTCACACACGCTTTTTCAGTTCTGCCCACAAATGTTCTATAGGATTGAGGTAAGGGCTTTGTGATGGCCACTCCAATACCTTGACTTTGTTGTCCTTAAGCCATTTTGCCACAACTTTGGAAGTATGCTTGGGGTCATTGTCCATTTGGAAGACCCATTTGCGACCAAGCTCTAACTTCCTGACTGATGTCTTGAGATGTTTCTTCAATATAACCCCATAATTTTCCTACCTCATGATGCCATCTATTTTGTGAAGTGCACCAGTCCCCCATGCAGCAAAGCACCCCCACAACATGATGCTGCCACTCCCATGCTTCACGGTTGGGATGGTGATCTTCGGCTTGCAGCCTCCCCCTTTTTTCTCCAAACAACGATGATCAATATGGCCAAACAGTTCTATTTTTGTTTCATCAGACCAGAGGACATTTCTCCAAAGAGTAGGATCTTTGTCCCCATGTGCAGTTGCAAACCGTAGTCTGGCTTTTTTATGGCGGTTTTGGAACAGTGGCTTCTTCCTTGCTGAGCGGCCTTTCAGGTTATGTCAATATAGGACTCATTTTACTGAGGATATAGATACTTTTGTACCTGTTTCCTCCAGCATCTTCACACGGTCCTTTGCTGTTGTTCTGGGATTGATTTGCACTTTTCGCACTAAAGTGTGTGGTCCCATGGTGTTGCGTGGTCCCATGGTGTTTATACTTGTGTAGTATTGTTTGTACAGATGAATGTGGTACCTTCAGGCGTTTGGAAATTGCTCCTAAGGACGAACCAGACTTGTGGAGATCTATAATTATTTTTCTGAGGTCTTGGCTGATTTCTTTTGATTCTCCTATGATGTCAAGCAAAGAGGCACTGAGTTTGAAGGTAGGCCTTGAAATACATTCACAGGTACACCTCCAATTGACTCAAATGATGTCAATTAGCCTATCAGAAGCTTCTAAAGCCATGACATAATTTTCTGGAATTTTCCAAGCTGTTTATAACTCGTTTTTCAACCACTCCACAAATGTCTTGTTAACAAACTATAGTTTTGGCAATTCTGTTAGTAGATCTACATTGTGCATGACAAAAGTCATTTCTCCTACAATTGTTTACAGATAGATTATTTCACTTATTATTTAATATATCACAATTCCAATGGGTCAGAAGTTTACATACACTAAGTTGACTGTGCCTTTAATGACTTCAACCTAAGTGTATGTAAACTTCAGCGGTATATACTGTATTTTAGTCAATACCAGCCGACATTGCTCCTCCTAATATTTACACATTTCTGACCCACTGGAATTGTGATACAGTGAAATAATCTATCCGTAAACAATTGTAGGAGAAATGACTTTTGTCATGCACAATGTAGATCTACTAACCGAATTGCCAAAACTATAGTTTGTTAACAAGACATTTGTGGAGTGGTTGAAATACTTTACTCTACTTTAAGATGTTTTTTTCCCAAGTGCATTATTTAGATGTATGGTCACATGCATTCTATTATAGAGACTGTCATGGATATCTACAATATCAGTTTATTGTTTTTTCTCAAGATTTGAGTGTCATTTGCAGGAAAGTCTAAGCAACTAATAACATTGGATTGCTTTCTTTACATTTTTTAGCTGTGAGTTAGGTTCACATGAACCACTTTTTATTTTACACACAGAGACCAGTCATTTAGATCATATTCTATGTTGTTTAATTAGTTACCCGGGATTTCCACCTAGCAGATAATTTTTTTGCATGTTTCAGTGCAACAAAAAAAAAGTGTCACCTTTTTGGGCCCTCAGCAGTTTTCCATCCCTGAAGACATAGAATGGAGAAGTATTTGGAAGTGAGAGAGGAAGACAAGAATTGAGCGATGAAGGGCATAGAGGAAAGAGAGAGAGATTGAGGGCAGAGGAAAGCAGGGGGTAGGGGAAGAGAGGAGGAAGAGGGAGAGGGAGCGATTAGATTGCCCAGGGGGGTGTCTGTACCTCTCTCTCTCTCTCTCTCTCTCTCTCTGTGTGTGTGTGACTGAGGGTAGATTGGGTTATCACAGGGCTAGAGGGAGACAGGAGGGAGAGATCCACTATACCTCTTCACTCTGCATAGATTATATAGCTGCACAGATAAGGAACACGAGCAGAGATACAGCACCTGCTACTGCTGCCCCTGCAATCCACACACAGACTCACACACAAACACACAAACACCCAGAGACCAGGTTTAAACATGTGGATGTCAAATGCATCCTCCCCTTCACACGTCACGTGTTTGAGTACATGACCATGCTAAAGAACCTTCTATCCGTTTGTGTGTGTGTCTGTGTGTCTATGTGTGTGTGTGTGTGTGTGTGTGTGTGTGTGTGTGTGTGTGTGTGTGTGTGTGTGTGTGTGTGTGTGTGTGTGTGTGTTCGTGTTCGTGTTCGTGTTTCTGTGTCTGTGTGTGTGTGTGTGTCTGTTCACGTATGGAGATAGAAACAGAGGCTATTATAGAAAATACACATACACACACAAGTAAGGTAACACCGTCTGTGTGTGTCTGTGTGTGTGTGCGTTTTTGTGTCTGTGTCTGTGTGTCTGTGTGTGTGTGTGTCTCTCTGTGTGTGTGTCGTTGTGTGTGTGTCGTTGTGTGTGTGTGTGTGTGTCTGTGTGTGTCTGTGTGTGTCTGTGTGTGTCTGTGTGTGTGTGTCTGTGTGTGTCTGTGTGTCTCTGTGTCTGTGTGTGTCTCTCTGTGTGTGTGTCGTTGTGTGTGTGTGTGTCGTTGTGTGTGTGTGTGTGTGTCTGTGTGTCTCTATGTGTGTCTGTGTGTGTCTGTGTCTATGTGTGTGTGTGTCTGTGTGTGTCTGTGTGTCTCTGTGTCTGTGTGTGTGTGTGTCTCTCTGTGTGTGTCTGTGTGTGTGTGTCTCTGTCTGTGTGTCTCTGTGTGTGTGCATTGCATCCTCCACTTTGTAGTGTATCTATCTGTAGAGCCCACCGTTGCTTGGCGAGGCTGTTTCTGGCTCTTCACACCGTTTCAAATGTGTCCTGACATCAGCTGCTGCGATGCTTCTCTATGCTGTCGATCGCTGTCACGCCCACGGTTAGCCTGATCTGACAGCCACCGCAACCCCCTGCTCTGCTCTGCCACAATGGGCTGTGTTAACGGAGCACCATGGCTCTCTACTGAATCCACCTGTATGCATCTGTCTGTTTCCATGACTGAGATGAGTAGATCTGGACTTTGTTTTTACTTATCAATGAATTGGCCCATGCATCAAGGGAAACTATATTGCTCTGTGAGGTGGGTGTCTAGCAGGTGGTTAACCACCTCACCCAGAACACACACACACACATACACACACACACACACTTGGAAGGAAGGAAGGAAGGGGAAGGAAGAAGGGTTGTGGAGAGTGTGGATTGTAGGATAGTGTCAGAGTGTAGGGATAATAGAGAGTACAGTAGTGTGTAGGGATAATAGAGAGTACAGTAGTGTGGAAGGAATACGACATGAAGGGCACTAACGGATGTGACTACCTCCAGCAGAACTCTCAGAGTAGGACACAGGAGGTTTGAGAGACATGTTGGGACAAACCCATTCTTCCTCCCTCTGGGTTGGAGTTTCTATTTGTCTCTGTGTGTGTGTGTCTGTGTGTGTCTGTGTGCGTCTGTGTGCGTCTGTGTGCGTCTGTGCGTCTGTGTGTGTCTGTGTGCGTCTGTGTGTGTGTGTGTGTGTGTGTGTGTGTGTGTCTACTGTGCCAGTTAGATACTTTCCTCTTTGACAGCTGAGAAGGAAGTCCTTCACATCCATTACTCTCACTACTGCTTGGGTTACAGCAAGGGACCTCTCTCTCTCGTATCTATTATGAACAGAGCCACACAAGAGCTCTCAGACTCAGAGAGAGAGAGAGAGGGAGAGAGAGAGACGGACAGACGGAGAGGGAGAGACATGAAGTAACCTACTTCAAGTCCTAGTCCATCTGGTTACTGGTGAATTGACAAAACGTCATTGTTAATAATGGGTGTAGGGTTGAAACACCTGACATAGAGGTTATAACACCTGACATAGAGGTTATAACACCTGACATAGAAGTTATAACAACTGACATAGAGGTTATAACAACTGACATAGAGGTTTTAACAACTGACATAGAGCTTATAGCAATTGACAGAGGTTATAACACCTGACATAGACATCCAGATGAGGCATACAGGAGTCTTAACTGTACGCAGCTGTATCTCACTCTTCTCAGAGACAACTGCAGTGAGCGTTTCAATTCCCCCTCTGAGGTTGGAGAGAGAGTAAAGTAGCTTCATACACTTGTCATTCCTTTATGCATTATTCAGCATAGATCTGTAAATAACACTCTGGGTTTTCATAGCAGAAATGTAGGTTTTCGTCCAGTGACATCGAGGGCTTCACTGTCTTCTAGATTTCTTCCTCTCTCAGCAATTTCTCAAGGCTGTTTTCTGGGAGCTTCGTGCACTATTGGCTGCGTGGCATCGATTTTCCTCTGTTATTCTCCTTCTGATCCAAAATGACAGTTGGTCCAGTATTAAAGAAGGCCAATTACACCCACTGCCTCTGATCAACGGGTTAGCGGTTAGCTTTAGTGTTAGCCCAGCCATCTACCGAGGCTTTGCTTTGGAGCAAATGGAGGCAGTTAGCCAATTTGCACAAATTGTGGCTATAGAACATTAGCCTGTAGGCGTATGACAATGGGTTTGACATTTCCTGACACTAATTGTGACTACCATAATGATGATGGTTATTACTGGCCCTACTTTTATTGGAGTCCACAGTGGGAGTGTAAAAACACACACGTGTTCCTGCTGTAGATTTAGCACAAAACCTGATGCCTCTCTCTCTCCTCTCTCTCCTATCTCTTTCTCCTCTCTCTCCTCTCTCTCTCCTCTCTCTCCTCTCTCTCTCCTGTCTTTGTCTCTCTCCTCTCTCTCCTATCTCTACCTCCTCTCTCTCTCCACTCTCTTTCCTCTCTCCTCTCTCTCCTATCTCTTTCTCCTCTCTCTCTCCTCTCTCTTTCCTCTCTCCTCTATCTCTTTCTCCTCCCTCCTCTCTCTTTCCTCTCTCCTCTCTCTCCTATCTCTCTCCCTCTCTCTCTCATATCTTTTTCCTCTCTCTTCTCTCCTCTCTCTCTCCCTCTCTCTCTCCTATCTGTCTCTCATCTCTCTCCTCTCTCTCTCCTCTCCTCTCTCTCTCCTCTCTCTATCTCCTGTCTTTGTCTCTCTCCTCTCTCCTATCTCTTTCTCCTCTGTCTCTCCTCTCTCTTTCCTCTCGTTCCTCTCTCATTCCTCTCTCCTCTCTCTCCCCTCTCTCACTCCCTCTCTCTCTCATATATTTGCCTCTCCTCTCTCTCTCCTCTCTCTCTCCCTCTCTCTCTCATATATTTGTCTCTCCTCTCTCTCTCTCTCTCTCTCCTATCTTTGTCTCTCCTCTCCTCTCTCTCTCTCCTGTGTTTGTCTCTCTCCTCTCTCCTATCTCTTTCTCCTCTGTCTCTAATCTCTCTTTCCTCTCTCCTCTCTCTTTCCTCTCTCTCTCCTCTCTCTCCTCTCTCTCCTCTCTTTCTCCCTCTCTCTCCTATCTTTGTCTCTCTCTCCTCTCTCTCTCTCTCTCTCTCTCCCTCTCTCTCTCCTATCTATGTCTCTCCTCTCTCTCTCCCCTCTCTCTCCTTCTCTCTCCTATCTTTGTCTCTCCTCTCTCTCTCCTATCTCTCTCCCTTTCTCTCATATCTTTATCTCCCCTCTCTCGTCCTCTCTCTCCTGTCTTTGTCTCTCTCCTCTCTCTCTCCCCTCTCTCTCTCTCTCTCTCCTATCTATGTCTCTCCTCTCTCTCTCCCCTCTCTCTCCTTCTCTCTCCTAGCTTTGTCTCTCCTCTCTCTCTCCTATCTCTCTCCCTTTCTCTCATATCTTTATCTCCCCTCTCTCGTCCTCTCTCTCATGTCTTTGTCTCTCTCCTCTCTCTCTCTCTCTCTCTCTCTCTCTCTCTCTCTCTCTCTCTCTCTCTCTCTCTCTCTCTCTCTCTCTCTCTCTCTCTCTCTCTCTCTCTCTCTCTCTCTCTCTCGCTCTCTCTCGCTCCAGTATCTCTCCAGGACATCACTATGAGGAAGGCGTTTAGGAGCTCCACCATCCAGGACCAGCAGCTGTTTGCCCGCCAGTCGCTGCCCATCCCCCTGCAAGAGAGCTTTGACCTCTGCGAGCAGCCGCCACCCCTCAACATCCTCACACCCTACAGGTCAGCTTCACAGCAACCTCCCTCCTGATTGCGTAGTGTCAGCTTCACAGCAACCTCCCTCCTGATTGGGTAGTGTCAGCTTCAGTAGCACTACTGATGCAACCACTGCATTATGGATCACACCAAGCACAATACTAGGGATACTAGGCACCTTATAGGGACAACTGGCTGTTGTATCTTTATATTGTGTGTACGTGTGTGTGCACACCCTTGCAGGCATGCAAATGTGTGTGTATCCTTATCTATGTGTTTGTGTCTCTTCACCCTCTCAGTCTGTCTTGGTTGTTAGATCAGGCCAGGGAGAGAGAGCGGGAGGGAGAAAGAGAGGGAGAGAGAGAGACAGAGAGACACAGAGAGAGACAGAGAGAGAGAGAGACAGAGGGAGAGAGAGAAAGACAGAGAGAGAGAGAGAGACAGAGAGAGAGACAGAGAGAGAGAGAGACAGAGACAGACGGAGAGAGAGAGACAGAGAGAGAGAGAGAGAGAGAGAGAGACAGACAGACAGAGAGAGAGACAGAGAGAGAGAGACAGAGAGAGAGAGAGAGACAAAGAGACAGAGAGACAGAGACAGACAGAGAGAGAGAGAAACAGAGAGAGAGAGAGAGAAACAGAGAGAGAGAGAGACAGAGAGGGAGAGAGAGACAGAGGGAGAGAGAGAGAGACAGAGAGAGAGAGAGAGACAGAGGGAGAGAGAGAGACAGAGAGAGAGAGAGAGACAGAGAGAGAGAGAGAGACAGAGAGAGAGAGAGAGACAGAGAGAGAGAGAGACAGAGAGAGAGAGAGAGAGAGACAGAGAGAGAGAGAGAGACAGACAGAGAGAGAGAGGGAGAGAGTCAAATGGAGATAAATAATCCATGATGAATCCCCAGCAAGCGGTCCAGGACTTTTTATTTGTCTGATTGTGTGTGTGTGTGTGTGTGTGTGTGTGTGTGTGTGTGTGTGTGTGTGTGTGTGTGTGTGTGTGTGTGTGTGTGTGTGTGTGTGTGTGTGTGTGTGTGTGTGTGTGTGTGTGACTGACTGACTTAGTTTTTTACGAGGCCCATAGCTATTCCAGGCTGTGGACCTAGCCTGGCTGGTAGAACTGGGTAATAGCAAAAGAGCATGTGTTATCTTATTTCATTCATTCATGCCTGTGTGTGTATGTGTATTTTCTATAATAGCCTCTGTTTCTATCTCCATATGTGTGCGCACACACACACACACACACACACACACACACACCACACAGGGGGTTCTGAGGAGACAGCTGCAGGTGTAGATTACTCTGGTTTTAAATCCAGGGTCAGTTTGTGTGTGTGTGTGTTTCACAAGCTACTTTATGACTGTGACATAGAGGCAGGTGTTGGTATTACTACTACTCTAGGCAGACAGACACAGAGCCTGTAGACACAGTGTGTTTAGTAGCTGTATGGTTGTGTCTGTTCTGGGATAAATGTCAGCTGTTGAGCTACTCTATACTGGGACGCAGCTGTAGACATTACTATGGACAGCATACAGACAGAAACCTCTACCCAGCATGTTCTCTGACCCCTCTATATATAGTTGTAGTCGGAAGTTGACATACACCTTAGTCGAATACATTTAAACTCAGTTTTTCACAATTCCTGACATTTAATCCTGGTAAAAATTCCCTGTCTTAGGTGAGTTAGGATCACCACTTTATTTTAAGAATGTGAAATGTCAGCATAATAGTAGAGAGAATGATTTATTTCAGCTTTTATTTCCTTCATCACATGCCCAGTGGGTCAGAAGTTTACAAACACTCAATTAGTATTTGGTAGCATTGCCTTTAAATTGTTGAACTTGGGTCAAATGTTTCGGGTAGCCTTCCACAAGCTTCCCACAATAAGATGGGTGAATTTTGGCCCATTCCTCCTGACAGAGCTGGTGTAACTGAGTCAGGTTTGTAGGCCTCCTTGCTCGCACACACTTTTTCAGTTCTGCCCACAAATTTTCTATAGGATTGAGGTCAGGGTTTTATGATGGCCACTCCAATACCTTGACTTTGTTGTCCTTAAGCCATTTTGCCACAACTTTGGAAGTATTCTTGGGTCATTGTCCATTTGAAGACCCATTTGCGACCAAGCTCTAACTTCCTGACTGATGTCTTGAGATGTTGCTTCAATATATCCACATAATTTTCTGACCTTATGATGCCATCTATTTTGTGAAGTGCACCAGTCCCTCCTGCATCAAAGCACCCCACAACATGATGCTGCCACCCCCGTGCTTCATGGTTGGGCTGGTGATCTTCGGGATGCAAGCCTCCC
>NC_088227.1:27057993-27187993 GCF_036934945.1 Oncorhynchus masou masou
CATCGGCTCCACCAGTCAACCACTCAAGTAATGCACAGATTACCTCACACCACTGTCGGCATGACGACTGACCTACTCTTAGCTACAGTACATACTGTTACTGCACAGTCATCAGGATGGCATGTCTTATCATTTTTGTCTGAGAGAGTGAGACCGGTAGTTATCTAGAGAACATTGTGTGAATACAGATAGGTTTTAAAGTCTTAGGAGGTGGTTAAACAGGGTTTCATCTTAAACCAAACCCTCTTTGTCCTATCCTAACCATGACCCCTTGTCACACCAGAGAAATCCCTTCAGTTTGTCCTATTATTTGTCCACAGATGGCCTGGATTTTAGCTGCGCTGGTAGAGGTGGTGGACATGTGTAGAATTTGTGACACCACCACTGATCATGATTGATGTTACATCAAGCGCTTGAACGTACAGACTAGTGTAGTGAGTTTCCCCATGGATAGTCTACAGTTTGAATGGATCGGCCCTATATCCTACAATTGATGACAAGTTCAGGAATGGAATATGACGGGCATCCATCCTCAAAGAAGACGAGAGAGTCTGCATCCAACCCACGTCATCATGGATTGATTAGGTGGTGCTGGTTCTAATGCTGAGGTGGTGAACAGTGGAGCTTTGTAAGAGCTTTATAGTGGGTGTGAAGGCTTACTGCGGGCTTATGTAACTGGTGTTCACAACAGAGCATCAGAACTAGGCCGGGTTCAAAATTCCATTTCAGATCTCGGAGGACAAAGTTTACATTAGGCTGAAAATGTTTGGAAACAATGCTGTTTGTCGTGTAGTGATGGCACAGGGAGAAGAGAAGGAGGAGCATGGAGGCCGACGAGAGGGGCAAGTGAGATACAGACAGCAAAAGAGGAAGTGGAATGAAAAGTTGAGAGGATATAACCGAGTAGAGGGAGGGAAATAAAAAATCTAGTCGGGCAGAAAGATCTCGGGAGAGGCACAGAAAAGGAGATGAAAGGAGAGGGAGGAAAATAGTTTCTGAGGATAGCCAGGGCAGGCTGAGACCTATAGAGAGAAGGAAAAACAACTTTTCCTGCTCTAATCTATCATTTGTTGGCAGCGTGCCACACCTTGTCTGTGTTTCTCAGTTGTTGTTGCAGTCAACACACACTGAACTGAACCCCTTATGAAACCAGCGGGGTATCCTATGACCCAAGTTAGATCTATTCGATTTATAAAGCTAGCCAGCTTCAGAACTGTATTCGGACACGGACTTTTTCCACATTTTGTTACGTTACAGCCTTACTCTAAAATGGATCAAATCGTTTTTTAATAAACTGAAATCTAACATTTTACGTACGAATACAGACCCTTTACTCAGTACTTTCTTGGCAACGATTACAGCCTTGAGTCTTCTTGGGTATGACGCAACAAGCTTGGAACGCCTGTTTCTCTCATTCTTCTCTGCAGATCCTCTCAAGCTCTGTCAGGTTGGATGAGAAGTGTCGCTGCAGAGCTATTTTCAGGTCCCTCCAGAAATGTTAGATCTGGTTCAAGTCCAGGCTCTGGCTGGGCCACTCAAGGATATTGAAACTTGTCCCGAAGCCACTCCTGTGCTGTCTTGGCTGTGTGCTTAGGGTTGTTGTCCTGTTGGAAGGTGAACCTTTGCCCCGGTCTGAGGTCCTGAACACTCTGGAGCAGGTTTTCATCAAGGATCTCTCTGTACTTTGCTCTGTTCATCTTTCCTCCGATCCTGACTAGTCTCCCAGACCCTGCCGCTGAACCACTTCCCCACAGCATGATGCTGTCGCCACCATGCTTCACCATAGGGATGGTGCCAGGTTTCCTCCAGACATTACGCTTGGCATTCAGGCCAAAGGGTTCCATCTTGGTTTCATCAGACCAAAGAATCTTGTTTATCTTGTTCTGAGAGTCCTTTCCTTTAGGTGCCTTTTGGCAAACTCCAAGTGGGCTGTAATGTGCCATTCACTGAGGCGTGCCTTCCGTCTGGCCATTAACGTAAAGGCCTGATTTGGTGGAGTGCTGCCGAGATGATTGTCCTTCTGGATGGTTATCCCATCTCCACATGGGAACTCTGGAGCTCTGTCAGAGTGACCATTAGGTCAGTGAGGTGACCAAGACCCTTCTTTCCTGATTTGCTCAGTTTGACCGGGCGTCCAGCTCTAGGAGTCTCAGTGGTTCCGAACTTCTTCTATTTCTTCTATTTAAGAATGATAGATTGAGGAACAATTTTTATGTAATCAATTTTAGAATAAGGCTGTAATGGAAAAAGTCAAGTGGTCTGAATACTTTCTGAATGCACTGCATGTGTGTTTCTGTGTACAGGTGGCCATCTGAGAAACATGCTGTCATCACCCATTCTTTCCTCACTAATATTTCTCCTCTCATCAGTTCTCTCAGCAAATGCAAACACACACATGACAGAACAACCGAGTCATTTTGGTTTCGCCTGTAGCAAGCTAGTTGTCATATTGGATCATTTATGTTGTCATTTAATAACATCTGTGGAATTAAGGTTTGTTATGCTCATGAGAATACTTTTTTTGGAACAGATTTGGGGTCAGTTTCAAGGAACACTCAAATATTTTGAGGGCTCTTCCTGTAATGACTTTCTATTACATAAATCAACTGCGGAGAGGGACGAGGGAAGTAACTGCTGAGAGGGATGTTTGTTCTTTTGTGTGTGTGTGTGTGTTAAGATGTTTTCTGAGGGATGTACAGTGTCCTTTTCTGAGGTGGTTGTCGAGCTGGTGATGTCTCATCATGGCAGTGTGCTGAACACATCTGTTATGAGCCCTCCACACCCTGACATCAGCTTACTCAGTAACTCTGGACACTGTGTGTTGAGAGGATTTGTGTGTGTGTGTCTGTCTCCTCCCTTCTGCAGGCATGCATCCAGTTCCTATTAATACTAGGTTCTGACCTCTCCTTTATTCTCTCCATCCATCATCCTGAAGACTTGCAGAAAACAGTGAGAGAACAGAGAGAGCAGCAAAACAACAAGCTCGCTCCTCCCCCTCAGCCGCTCCCATTGGCTCAGACACACAGCCTGATCTGGCTGTCATTGGCCAGATGCAGACACACCTCTAGAATCTGTTTGTGTTCTGCAAGAAACATAACTAACAGTCAAGGGAGGGGTGAGATATAGGAGGGAGGGGGAGGGTGTAGATTGGATATGGGATTCTCGAAAACATCCATTGAACCATTTTCAAAAACTTCTAGGAAACGTGTGTGTGTGTGAGAGAGAAACCAGGCCAACCTTATTTAGTCAGCAGTATTTATGGGCCCCTGTGCTCAACTGGGGGCGTGTTGTTTCCCCTTTTTTAAAAGGTTGGCCAACAACTTGGACTTAAATAACTCCGTACACACTCAGTAGATCTTTGTTTAGATAGAAAAAGCAACATCTTCATAGCTGCAATAATGCTAACGATGTTGACTTGTTTTTGTGGTTGAATAGCCCAACTGTGTAACCAACAGACATGAATCACCGCCTGCTATTCAAGTGTCAATCTGTCAACTTACAGTGCCTTCAGAAAGTATTCAAACATTGTGTTGTTACAACGTGAATTTAAGATGGATTACATTTAGATTTTGTGTCATTGATCTACACACCATACCCCGTAATGTCACAGTGGAAATTTGTTTTTATAAATGTTTACAAATTAATTATAAAAGAAAAGTATTGACCCTTTTTGTTATGGCAAGCATACATGAGTACAAATGTTGCTTAACAAGTCACATAGGTTCCATGTACTCACTCAGTGTGCAATAATAGTGGTTCATTTGATATTTGAGTGACTACCTGATCTCTGTACCTCACACACAGTTATCTTTAAGGTCCCTCAGTTGAGCAGTGAATTTCAAACAGATTCAACCAGGGAGGTACAAAAAAATCAAAATCAGACATTGAAAATCACTGAGTAGTTATTAATAACACTTTGGATGGTGTATCAATACACCCAGTTACTATAAAGATTCAGGTCTCCTTCCGAAAAGAAAATCGCCAATGGTGATTTTAAATGGCTGTGATAGAACTAAGGATGGATCAACAACATTCTAGTTACTCCACAATACTAACCTAATTGACAGAGTGTAGTAAAGAGCCTGTATAGAAGAAAAGTATTCATAAACATGTATCCTGTTTGCGATTCCCTTTCCCAATAAGGCACTAAATTAATACTGCAAAACAAATTGGAAAACAAATATTTTTGTTGGTCCTGAAAACAAAACGTTATGTTTGGGGCAAACTCAACACATCACTGAGTAGCACTCTTAGTATTTTCAAGCATGGTGGTAGCTGCATCTTGTTATGGGAATGCTTGTCATTGGCAAAGACTAGGGAGTTTTTTTGTTTTTTTTAGGATTGGAGAAACTGAATGGCGCTACGCACAGAAATCCTAGAGGAAAACCTGGTTCACTCCACTTTCCAACAGACACTGGGAAACAAATTCACCTTTCAGCAGGAAAATAACCTACAACTCAAGCCCAAGTATACACCAGAGTTGCTTACCAAGACAACATTGAATGTTCCTGAGTGGCCTAGTTACAGTTTTGACTTGTCAGCTTGAGAATCCACTTAAAAATTGCTGTCTAGTAATGATCAACAACCAACTTGACAGAGCTTGGAGAATTATGAAAATATTAATGGGAAAATATTGTACAGTCCAGGTGTGCAAACTCTTACCCAATAAGACTAACAGATGTAATCATTGCAAAGGTGATTCTAATAATAGTATGTCTTGACTCAAGTATTCAACCTATCAAGATACTGTATAATAGTGTTTAATTTTCCATACACTTTTTAAATAAATCTTAAGAATAGTGGCCTAGAAGGTTTGGTGGGTCTGGTACAGTAGGTTTGTGGAGGGGCTCATGACCAGAACAGAGACTGTGAGAGGACCTGCTTTCTGGTTATCTATTGCTGGTGTTCATAGACTCAGGAGTGATGGTGGGGTCAAGGCCTGTTCAGGTCTTATTTTGAAATCGGAGTGAGATATAGGGAGATTTTGGCCTTTTTTCCAATATCTAGGAAATTCCTCCGTCTTTCTTTAAGAATAGACTGCTCTGAGAGGGACTGGATTGGTTAGTCCTGGGTCATAGGCAGCTGAGCGGTTCTTGTCTCTATCCACCAGAATAGGTTTGCCACTATGTATCATTGTGTATGTGCTTGCTCATATGTGCATATTTATTGCATACCTTTGTGTTCTCTGTCGTGTGTGTTCACATAAACCAGGTCAAGGGCGGGGATGTGTGCCACTAGTGTTATGAAAGTGGAGAGCACCGTGTCAACCCATCCTTGTTTACCACTTCCCAAGTGTGTGTGTGTGAGAGAGTGGTATGTGTTATTGATAGCTATTAAAAACCCTTTGGATCGCATGCAGGGGTGTGTCAAGGGTGTGTGTGCGCGCATGTTTCTGTGCGCATATTTTTCACAGAGCACTTCTTGCCAATGTGACCAAGGCTAAAGGTGGAGCCAGGAGACCATAACTCTCATAGTCTGAGCTGCTATTCACAATGCCCCCACTGTGGGGGTAAAACACACCTCCATTTTCCATGTTGCTTATAGGGCTGGGAATTTCCAGGGACATCACAATACGATATTATCACAATACTTTAGTGACGATACGATATGTTTTGCGATTCTAAATTCTATATGTATTGCAATTCGAAACTGATTTTATTGTAAGTCGATGTTCCAAACATATTTCTCACCATATGTCTGCTGCAGAGGAACAAGAGAAGCCATGAGAACGGTTTGATCAGTCATGGAAATTAAAGTGCTGAAAACAAATTGGCTTCCTAATTAATAAGGTGAACAAGCAATGAAGGTGTGCAGGTACAGCCAACTAGCACCAAAATAACATTGTTGATATGATATCGTCAAAAAGGATATCCTGTACTGTATGGATAATCCCCCCCCCCCCCCCGATCATTATTTGTTTATGGGTGCATTTCACACACTTTTTGCATTCTAATTGGTTTGTAAGGCTGATATGAATGTCCTGCATTATACTTAAGAATCACTTAAACTTTTAAAATGCTCTTTGGCTAGCTTTGCTACGAGTCTGTCAATGAGCATTAGCATTTTTGCTAATAACTGATGGTCCTAAGTAGGTGTTTTTGCAATCATCACAATTAAATATAATCTAAACAACTGTTCAAGCAATAATCAAAACAACATTGGAAGCCTAAAAATGTCTGTTGAATGGGCGCAGATGGCGAATGGAAGTTTTCTCCCAAGGTGGTTGTTTTAGAGCAGGCATTCCCAAACCTCTTCACTTGTGGGCCCCCCTTCCAACATTGGGGAACATCCTGTGCCCTGTCGATGTCTGTGGGCACAAGCACTGTTCATGACACAAACCCTCACAACCCTCTTGTTGGTGGAGATAATTCAGCAGGGTTGAAGCTTATTTCCTTCAATTTTACACATTTTGCCATGTGTTCATGTGACATTTGAGTGACAAAAAAATTACAACTATCTATGGGGGGAAAAACAAATAAGTCGTTAGGTGACATTGGCTAGTTGATCTGGACATTTCTAACAAGTTATAAATAGACTCGCGCCCCCCCTGCCAACCCCTGGTGTGCCCCACAGTTTGGGAACCACTGGTTTAGGGGACTACTTAGTGACTGAGTGTTCTTATGTCACTTAACCAGCCACCTTACTGTATGCAACACAATCCCCCCCCCCCGTCCTTGTCACTTAACCAGTCACCTTACTGCATGCAACACAATCCCCCCCTGTCCTTATGTCACTTAACCAGTCACCTTACTGCATGCAACACAATCCCCCCCCCCGTCCTTGTCACTTAACCAGTCACCTTACTGCATGCAACACAATCCCCCCGTCCTTATGTCACTTAACCAGCCACCTTACTGCATGCAACACAATCCCCCCTGTCCTTATGTCACTTAACCAGCCACCTTACTGTATGCAACACAATCCCCCCCCGTCCTTGTCACTTCACCAGTCACCTTACTGCATGCAACACAATCCCCCCCGTCCTTGTCACTTAACCAGCCACCTTACTGCATGCAACACAATCCCCCCGTCCTTATGTCACTTAACCAGCCACCTTACTGTATGTAACTCAACTCAAATGTCTGACATCAGCTGATATCTCAAAGTGCTGTACAGAAACCAAGCCAAAAACACCAAACCGCAAGCAATGCAGGTGTAGAAGCACTGTGGCTAGGAAAAACTCCCTAGAGAGGCCAAAACCTAGGAAGAAACCTAGAGAGGAACCAGGCTATGAGGGGTGGCCAGTCCTCTTCTGGCTGTGCCGGGTGGAGATTATAACAGAACATGGCCAAGATGTTCAAGTGTTCATAAATGACCAGCATGGTCAAATAATAAGAATCACAGTAGTTGTCGAGGGTGCAGCAAGTCAGAACCTCAGGCGTAAATGTCAGTTGGCTTTTCATAGCCGATCATTAGGAGTATCTCTCCTGCTGTCTCTAGAGAGTTGAAAACAGCAGGTCTGGGACAGGTAGCACGTTCGGGGATCAGGTCAGGGTTCCATAGCCGCAGGCAGAACAGTTGAAACTGGAGCAACAGCACGGCCAGGTGGACTGGGGACAGCAAGGAGTCATCAGGCCAGGTAGTCCTGAGGCATGGTCCTAGGGCTGAGGTCCTCTGAAAGAGAGAATTAGAGAGGGCATACTTAAATTCACACAGGACAACGGATAAGACAGGAGAAGTACTCCAGATATAATAAACTGACCTTAGCCCCGCCGACACAAACTACTGCAGCATAATTACTGGAGGCTGAGACAGGAGTGGTCAGGAAACACTGTGGCCCCATCCGATAATACCCCCGGACAGGGCCAAACAGGAGGGATATAACCCCACCCACTTTGCCAAAACACATCCCCCCACACCACGAGAGGGATATCTTCAACCACCAACTTACCATCCTGAGACAAGGCCAAGTATCGCCCACAAAGATCTCCGCCACGGCACAACCCAAGGGGGGGTGCCAACTCAGACAGGAAGATGACGTCAGTGACTCAACCCACTCAAGTGACGCACCCCTCCCAGGGACGGCATGAAAGAGCACCAGTAAGCCAGTGACTCAGCCCCTGTAATAGGGTTTGAGGCAAAGAATCCCAGTGGAGAGAGGGGAACCGGCCAGGTAGAGCCAGCAAGGGCGGTTCATTGCTCCAGTGCCTTTCCGTTCACCTTCACATTCCTGGGCCAGACTACACTCAATCATATGACCCACTGAAGAGATGAGTCTTCAGTAAAGACGGTAAAAAAAAAAAACGTCCTTATGTCACTTAACCAGCCACCTTACTGCATGTAACACCCCCCCCCCCCTGTCCTTATGTCACTTAACCAGCCACCTTACTGTATGAAACACAACCCCCCCCCCCCGTCCTTGTGTCACTTAACCAGCCACCTTACTGCATGTAACACCCCCCTGTCCTTATGTCACTTAACCAGCCACCTTACTGTATGAAACACAACCCCCCCGTCCTTGTGTCACTTAACCAGCCACCTTACTGTATGTAACACAATCCCCCCTCCCCATCCTTGTCACTTAACCAGCCACCATACAGTATGCAACACAACCCCCCCCCCATCCTTATGTCACTTAACCAGCCACCATGCTGTATGCAACACCCGTCCCCGTCCCCGTCCTTATGTCACTATCCCCCCATGTTGTCAGCCCCCTCCTGTGTTGTGTTAGTGAGAATAGCTGTTGTTCACTCTTGTCTGTGCATGCTGGCTTGTAGAGCTGTTGATTCCATCCCCACCAGATTGCTGTCAGTTGTTTACAGTGTGTGTGACATGCTTGGGCATGTTTGTCTCAAACCTCTAGCAGTATGGCTGTATAGTAGGCCAACATGTCCTGTTCCCCTCACTGTTAGTCAGTGCAGGCCTGTTTCACGAGGCATTCTGTTCTCTCATTCTGGATGTCTACAAGTTCAACTTGAACCTTTACAGAAACTTTTCACATATAGACATTTTCTTACTGTTCCATGTTCTGTTACATATACAGTACCAGTTGAAAGTTTGGACACCTACTCATTCCAGGGTTTTTCTTTTTATGTTTATTACAATGTTCTACGTTGTAGAATAATAGTGAAGACATCCAAACTATGAAATAACACATGGAATCATGTAGTAACCAAAAAAGTGTTAAACAAATCCAAATACATTTGAGATTATTCAAAGTAGCCACCCTTTGCCTTGATGAGAGCTTTGCACACTTGGCATTCTCTCAACCAGCTTCAAGAGATGGTCACTTGCTTAATGCGTTTGAGCCAATCAGTTGTGTTGTGACAAGGTAGGGGTGGTATACAGAAGATGGGACTATTTGGTAAAAGATCAAGGCCATTTTATGGCAAGAACAGCTCAAATAAGCAAAGAGAAACAGTCCATAATTACTTTAAGACATGAAGGTCAGTCAATTCGGAAAATTAAGAACTTTGAAAGTTTCTTCAAGTGCAGTCGCAAAAACCATCAAGCGCTATGATGAACTGGCTCTCATGAGGACCTTTCATGGTCGAATTGCTGCAAAGAAACCACTACTAAAGGACACCACTCAGAAGAAGGGACTTGCTTGGGCCAATAAACACGAGCAATGGACATTAGACCGGTGAAATCTATCCTTTGGCCCGATGAGTCCAAATGTGAGACTTTTGGTTCCAACCGCCAAAATTTGAGAGACGCAGAGAACGGATGATCCCCCGCATGTGTGGTTCCCACCATGAAGCATGGAGGAGGTGGTGTGGGGGATGCTTTGCTGGTGTCACTGTCAGTGATTTATTTCAAATTCAAGGCACACTTAACCAGGATGGCTACCACAGCATTCTGCAGTGATAAGCCATCTCATCTGGTTTGCGCTTAGTGGGACTATCATTAGTTTTTCGACAGGACAATGACCCAACACACCTCCAGTTTAAGATGACCTGGTCTCCGCTAACAACCGACCTCAACCCAATTGAGATGGTTTGGGTTGAGTTGGACCACGGACTGAAGGAAAAACAGCCAACAAGTGCTCAGCATATGTGGGAACTCCAAGACTGTTGAAAAAGCATTCCAGGTGAAGCTTGTTGAGAGAATGCCAAGAGTGCAAAGCTCATCAAGGCAAAGGGTGGCTACTTTGAAGAATCTCCAATATAAAATATAGTTTAATTTGTTTTAATGCTTTTTTGGTTACTACATGATTCCATGTGTGTTATTTCATAGTTTTGATATCTAAACTATAATTCTACAATGTAGGAAATAGTCCAAATAAAAACCTTTTTTGAATGAGTAGGTGCGTCTGAACTTTTGACTGGTACTGTACATGTCTGTCCACATTGCCTGCATAAATCCTCATACATAGGTACAGTAGGCTACCACTTTTTTTCTGTGTACCTCTTTTGCGCGGAGTGGATTTGGGTACAGTGTCCACACCTTCTATGAAGATGTGTTGGTCATTCCTCAGAGGAGAGGGATCCTGTCAGGCGAAGCTTCTACAGCACACACACACAGCCACAGAGCAGAACATACCTAAAACTCACTGGGTCGTTCCATCTCAAAAAGCACAAGAAAGTGGATTGACACCCACTATCTCAGATTTTTCAGAAATCACTTCTGTAGTTCAAGCAGACATTATTTTGTTGAAATATAGTTGGATATCTGATAAATTTAAGATAATTGATTGGGGGGGGGCAAATGCAAATAGTCTGGGTAGCTATTTTGATTAGATGTTTAACATGTTAGTATTAGAGACTAGGACGGGGAGAAGTTGAAAATGTCAGTGAAGACACTTTCCAGTTGGTCAGCGCATGCTCGCAGTGCGCGTTCTGGTAATACATCTGGCCCTGCGGCCTTGTGAATGTTGACCTGTTTTAAAGGTCTTACTCACATCAGCTGCGGAGAGCGTGATCACACAGTCTTCCGGAACAGCTGGTGCGCTCATGCATGTTTCAGTGTTAATTGCCTCGAAGCGAGCATAGAAGTAGTTTGGCTTTAGGCTTGTTTTACTGGGCAGCTCTCGGCTGTGCTTCCCTTTGTAGTTTTTAATGGTTTACAAGCCCTGCCACATCTGACGAGCGTTCGAGCCGGTGTAGTGCGATACGATCTTAATCCTGTATTGATGCTTTGCCTGTTTGATGGTTCGTCGGAGGGCATAGCGGGATTTCTTATAAACTTCCGGGTTAGAGTCCCACTCCTTGAAAAAGCGGCAGATCTAACCTTCAGCTCTGTGCAGATGTTGCCTGTAATCCATGGCTTCTGGTTGGGCTATGTATGTACAGTCACTGGGGACGATATCATCAATGCACTTATTGATGAAGCCAATGACTGATGTGGTGTACTCCTTAATGCCATCGGAGGAATCCCGGAACATATTCTAGTCTGTGCTAGCAAAACAGTCCTGTGGTTTAGCATCTGCTTCATCTGACCACTTTTTTTTATTGTTTTAGTCAGGGGCGGCAGGGTAGCCTAGTGGTTAGAGCGTTGGACTAGTAACCGGAAGGTTGTGAGTTCAAACCCCCAAGCTGACAAGGTACAAATCTGTCGTTCTGCCCCTGAACAGGCAGTTAACCCACTGTTCCCAGGCCGTCATTGAAAATAAGAATGTGTTCTTAACTGACTTGCCTGGTTAAATAAATGTAAAATTTAAAAAAAAACTGGTGCGTCCTGCTTAATTTTGCTTGTAAGCAGGAATCAGGAGGATAGTATTATGGTCAGATTTGCCAAATGAACGGCAAGGGGGAGCTTTGTATGCGCCTCTGTCTGGAGTAAAGGTAATCCAGAGGGTGTTTTTTTTTTTTTTTTTTTTCTCCCCTGGTTGCACATTTAACATGCTAATAGAAATGAGGTAAAACATATTTAAGTTTCCCTGCATTAATGTCCCCGGCCACTAGGCTGGCACTAAGACTGCACTCAATGAGCTATATTCTGCCATAAGCAAACAGGAAAACGCGGCCTGTGGGTGAGCGTTTTCTTGTTTGCAGAATATAGCTCATTCAGTGCTGTCTTAGTGCCAGCCCCTGACTGTGGTGGTATGTAGAAAGCTACAAAAATACAGAAACTCTCTAGGTAGATAGTGTGGTCTACTGCTTATGAGATACTCTACCTCAGGCGAGCAAAACCTTGAGACTTCCTTAGATATCGTGCACCAGCTGTTATTTACAAAAATATATAGACCGCCGCCCCTTGTCTTACCAGATGCCACTGTTCTGTCCTGCCGGTACAGCGTATAAGCAGCCAGCTGTATGTTGATAATGTCATTGTTCAGTCACGACTCCATGAAACATAAGATATCACATTTTTGAACATCCGATTTGGATTCCAATAAATTCTAACATTGGGTAAGACATGAGGATTTTAAAGAAATGGTCAAAAGCCACCCACGGACAAGCCACAGCTTATGCCAATCCCACCCCAACAGCGAGTATACAGTATCAGTTCTCTACGTACATACAGTGCCTTGCGAAAGTATTCGGCTCCCTTGAACTTTGCGACCTTTTGCCACATTTCAGGCTTCAAACATAAAGATATAAAACTGTATGTTTTTGTGAAGAATCAACAACAAGTGGGACACAATCATAAAGTGGAACGACATTTATTGAATATTTCAAACTTTTTTAACAAATCAAAAACTGAAAAATTGGGCGTGCAAAATTATTCAGCCCCCTTAAGTTAATACTTTGTAGCGCCACCTTTTGCTGCGATTACAGCTGTAAGTCGCTTGGGGTATGTCTCTATCAGTTTTGCACATCGAGAGACTGAATTTCTTTCCCATTCCTCCTTGCAAAACAGCTCGAGCTCAGTGAGGTTGGATGGAGAGCATTTGAACAGCAGTTTTCAGTTCTTTCCACAGATTCTCGATTGGATTCAGGTCTGGACTTTGACTTGGCCATTCTAACACCTGGATATGTTTATTTTTGAACCATTCCATTGTAGATTTTGCTTTATGTTTTGGATCATTGTCTTGTTGGAAGACAAATCTCCGTCCCAGTCTCAGGTCTTTTGCAGACTCCATCAGGTTTTCTTCCAGAATGGTCCTGTAAGTGGCTCCATCCATCTTCCCATCAATTTTAACCATCTTCCCTGTCCCTGCTGAAGAAAAGCAGGCTTAAACCATGATGCTGCCACCACCATGTTTGACAGTGGAGATGGTGTGTTCAGGGTGATGAGCTGTGTTGCTTTTACACCAAACATAACGTTTTGCATTGTTGCCAAAAAGTTCAATTTTGTTTTCATCTAACCAGAGCACCTTCTTCCACATATTTGGTGTGTCTCCCAGGTGGCTTGTGGCAAACTTTAAACGACACTTTATGGATATCTTTAAGAAATGGCTTTCTTCTTGCCACTCTTCCATAAAGGCCAGATTTGTGCAATATACGACTGATTGTTGTCCTATGGACAGAGTCTTCAACCTCAGCTGTAGATCTCTGCAGTTCATCCAGAGTGATCATGGGCCTCTTGGCTGCATCTCTGATCAGTCTTCTCCTTGTATGAGCTGAAAGTTTAGAGGGATGGCCAGGTCTTGGTAGATTTGCAGTGGTCTGATACTCCTTCCATTTCAATATTATCGCTTGCACAGTGCTCCTTGGGATGTTTAAAGCTTGGGAAATCTTTTTGTATCCAAATCTGGCTTTACACTTCTTCACAACAGTATCTCGGACCTGCCTGGTGTGTTCCTTGTTCTTCATGATGCTCTCTGCGCTTTTAACGGACCTCTGAGACTCTCACAGTGCAGGTGCATTTATACGGAGACTTGATTACACACAGGTGGATTGTATTTATCATCATTAGTCATTTAGGTCAACATTGGATCATTCAGAGATCCTCACTGAACTTCTGGAGAGAGTTTGCTGCACTGACAGTAAAGGGGCTGAATAATTTTGCACGCCCAATTTTTCAGTTTTTGATTTGTTAAAAAAGTTTGAAATATCCAATAAATGTCGTTCCACTTCATGATTGTGTCCCACTTGTTGTTGATTCTTCACAAAAAAATACAGTTTTATATCTTTATGTTTGAAGCCTGAAATGTGTCAAAAGGTCGCAAAGTTCAAGGGGGCCGAATACTTTCGCAAGGCACTGTATCCCAACCAAAAGCCATGGATTACAGGGAACATCCGCACTGAGCTAAAGGCTGGAGCTGCCGGTTTCAAGGAGCAGGATATTAATCCAGACACCTGTAAGATATCCCGCTACGACCTCCGACAAACCATCACAGGCAAAGCGCCAATACAGGACTAGGATCGAGTCCTGTTACGCTTGCTTTGACGCTGTCAAGGTTTTCAAAAGGAAACCCAACTGCAAGATGCCCAGTGACGCGAGCCTACCAGATGAGCGAAATGCCTTCTTGCTCTCATCGAGGCAAGCAACATTTTAACCAGCTGTTCTGGACGACTGATGTGAGGAAGATCTTTAAACAGGTTAACATTCACAAGGCCACAGGGCCAGACGGATTACCAGGATGCGTACTCCGAGCATGCGCTGACCAGTTGGCAAATGTCTTCACTGACATTTTCAACCTCTCCCTGACCCAGTCTGTAATACCTACATGTTTCAAGCAGACCACCATATTGTTTTAGATCGAACCTTCCCCCCAGGCCTGGCCTAGCCCAAACCAACACCCCAACTATTTCCTATTGCTCCTGACCTACAGTTCCTTCAGAAAGATTTCACACCCCTTGACTTTAACATTTTTTTCCCCTTGTTACAGACTGAATTAATGGATTAAATATAGATATTTTGTCACTGGCCTACACCCAATACCCAATAATGTCAAAAGTGAAATTGTTTTTTGAAATGTTTACTACTTAATTAAATGAAAAGCTGAAATGTCTTGAGTCAATAAGTATTCAACCCCTTTGTTATGGCAAGCCTAAATACATTCACACTCTGTGCAATAATAGTGGTTCGTATTATTTTTGAATGTCTACCTCATCTCTGTACCTCACACTTACAATTAGCTGTAAGGTCCCTCAGTTGAGCAATGCATTTAAAACATAGATTCAACCACAACGATCAGGGAGGTAAAAAAAAAGCAGACATTGAATATCTCTGAGTATGGTGAAGTTATTAATAACACTATCAATACACCCAGTCAAGACAAAGATACACTTCCTAACTCAGTTGCCAGAGGAGAAGGAAACTGGTCCAGGGATTTCACCAATCGTGTGTTTGGGGGGGGGGCTGCTGTAGTTTGTGTTCATTAGACCTGAGCCCTCCTAGTCCCTGCTGGTTTAAACTAGTTCCTCTGTCATTGTGGGATATAGCGCGGTGGCTCGACTACACAAAGCAGTTAGTAATAACAGAGGCCTTCCCTCTGCACAGGATAGGGACAGGACGGGGGGTGGGGGAGACCATGGCAGGACTGAAGTGGGGTGGGTGGTGGTAGGGTAGAACTGGGGTGGGGTGATCGGTTGGGAGGGGAGGTGTACATTGTTGGACTTTGGGGGCGGGGGGGGGTAGAGTAGGACTAGGACCGCACAGCATTATTCACATCAGAGGGTTACCTACCTAGCAGCCATGGTACTGCTGCACTACAGCATTGGGTAGTGTTCTATGTTAGTTTTAGGCTCCATGCTCTCATGTGTTTCATGTGTTGCTGCCATGCTACGTTGTTGTCTTATGTCTCTCTTTATTTAGTATTGTATTTATGTAGTGTTGTGGTGTCTCTTGTTGTGATGTGGGTTTTGTCCTATATTTGTATTTTATTTTTAATCCCAGCAGGAGGCCTTTTGGTAGGTCGTCATTGTAAATAAGAATTTGTTCTTAACTGACCTGCCTAGTTAAATTAAGGTTATATACATAAATAAAAAACTTGTAGTGTGTTCCAAATCAAAGTTTATTTGTCACGTGTACAGAATACAACACCTTGTAGTGAAATGCTTACTTCCAGGCACTAACCAATCATGCAAAAAAGGTAATAGGTGAACAATGGGTAAGTAAAAAAACAAAACAAAAAACAGTAGCTAGCTATATATAGGCAACGGTTAGTCGGGCTGATTGAGGTAGTATGTAGAAATGGTTAAAGTGACTATGCATATATGATAAACAGAGTAGCAGTAGGGTAAAAGAGGGGTTGGTGTATGGCGGGACACTATGCAGATAGGCTAACCGGGCTATGTGCAGGGGCACTGATTGGTCGGTCCAATTGAGGTAGTATGTACATGAATGTATAGTTAAAGTGACTATGCATATATGATAAACAGAGTAGCAGCAGTGTGAAAGAGGGCTTGGAGGATGAGGGGGGGGGTGGCACACAATCCAAATAGTCTGGGTAGCCATTTGGTTACCTGTCCAGGGGTCTTATGGCTTGGGGGTAAAAACTGTTGAAGCTTTTTTGTCCTAGACATGATTCTCCGGTACCGCTTGCAGAACTTTTTGAGGATCTCCGGACCCATGCCACATCTTTTTAGTTTCCTGAGGGGGAATAGGCTTTGTCGTGCCCTCTACACGACTGTCTTGGTGTGATTGGGCCATTCTACTTTGTTGGTGTGGACACATGTGGACACCAAGGAACTTGAAGCTCTCAACCTGCCACACTACAGCCCCGTCGATGAGAATGGGGGCGTGCTCGGTCCTCCTTTTCCTGTAGTCCACAATCATCTACTTTGTCTTGGTTACGTTGAGGGATAGGTTGTTATTCTGGCACCACCCGGCCAGCTTTCTGACCTCCCTATAGGCGGTCTCGTCGGTGATCGGGCCTACCACAGTCGTGTCATCTGCAAACTTAATGACGGTGATGGAATCGTGCCTGACCATGCAGTCGTGGGTGAGCAGGGAGTACAGGAAGGGACTGAGCACGCTCCCCTGAGGGGCTCCTGTGTTGCGGATCAGCGTGGCAGATGTGTTGCTTCCTACCCTCGCCTCCTGGGGGCGGCCCGTCAGGAAGTCCAGGATCATCTGTGGATCTGTTGGGGCGGTATGCAAATTGGAGTGGGTCTAGGGTTTCTGGCATGGTGGTGTTGATGTGAGCCATGACCAGCCTTTCAAAGCACTTCATGGCTACGGACGTGAGTGCTACGGGTTTGTAGTCATTTAGGCAGATTGCCTTCGTGTTCTTGGGTACAGGGACTATGTTGGTCTGCTTGAAACATGTTGGTATTACAGACTCAATCAGGGACATGTTGAAAATGCCAGTGAAGACACCTGCCAGTTGGTCAGCACATGACCAGAGTAAACGTCCTGGTAATCCGACTGTCCCCGCAGCCTTGTGAATGTTGACCTGTTTAAAGGTCAACATGTAGATATGGTCAGTGTTCCAGTGTAGTAGATGATGAAGTGGTGATGAAAGACTGAGAGCGAGTGAATGAGAGAAAACAGGAGTGTGTGGGGAAGAGATGAAGACATGAAAGTATTGATCGAGAGAAATAGAAAGCTGTAATGTGAGAGAAGTAGAGAAAGTGTGTGCTGTTTGGTTCCAGAGGAAGTGGTGTGTGTGTGTGTGTGTGTGTGTGTGTGTGTGTGTGTGTGTGTTACCCTGACAGGATGACAAAGTAGATAGTGGGTTAGAGGTGGTCTCCGCCTGGAGGGGAAGTCCCTTCTCTCAGCAGCCAGCTGTGTACTTGTCTGTGTGACATACTGTATACACACACGCACATACGTGCACAGAATATGTGTTCTGGATGATGTACAGTGGGGCAAAAAAGTACACTGCTCAAAAAAATAAAGGGAACACTTAAACAACACAATGTAACTCCAAGTCAATCACACTTCTGTGAAATCAAACTGTCCACTTAGGAAGCAACACTGATTGACAATAAATTTCACATGCTGTTGTGCAAATGGAATAGACAAAAGGTGGAAATTTTACGCAATTAGCAAGACACCCCCAATAAAGGAATGGTTCTGCAGGTGGTGACCACAGACCACTTCTCAGTTCCTATGCTTCCTGGCTGATGTTTTGGTCATTTTTGAATGCTGGCGGTGCTTTCACTCTAGTGGTAGCATGAGACGGAGTCTACAACCCACACAATTGGCTCAGGTAGTGCAGCTCATCCAGGATGGCACATCAATACGAGCTGTGGCAAGAAGGTTGGCTGTGTCTGTCAGCGTAGTGTCCAGAGCATGGAGGCGCTACCAGGAGACAGGCCAGTACATTAGGAGACGTGGAGGAGGCCGAAGGAGGGCAACAACCCAGCAGCAGGACCGCTACCTCTGCCTTCGTGCAAGGAGGAGCAGGAGGAGCGCTGCCAGAGCCCTGCAAAATGACCTCCAGCAGGCCACAAATGTGCATGTGTCTGCTCAAACGGTCAGAAACGGACTCCATGAGGGTGGTATGAGGGCCCGACATCCACAGGTGGGGGTTGTGCTTACAGCCCAACACCGTGCAGGACGTTTGGCATTTGCCAGAGAACACCAAGATTGGTAAATCCGCCACAGGCGCCCTGTGCTCTTCACAGATGAAAGCAGGATTCACACTGCGCACATGTGACAGACGTGACAGTCTGGAGACGCCGTGGAGAACGTTCTGCTGCCTGCAACATCCTCCAGCATGACCGGTTTGGCGGTGGGTCAGTCATGGTGTGGGGTGGCATTTCTTTGGGGGGTTGCTCAGCCCTCCATGTGCTCGCCAGAGGTAGCCTGACTGCCATTAGGTACCAAGATGAGATCCTCAGACCCCTTGTGAGACTATATGCTGGTGCGGTTGACCCTGGGTTCCTCCTAATGCAAGACAATGCTTTCGTGGCTGGATTGTGTCAGCAGTTCCTGCAAGAGGAAGGCATTGATGCTATGGACTTGCCCGCCCGTTCCCCAGACCTGAATCCCATTGAGCACATCTGGGACATCATGTCTCGCTCCCTCCACCAACGCCACGTTGCACCACAGACTGTCCAGGAAGATACCACGTTTTTTTCCGCTGCAGAGGGGTGCAGGAAAGAGTTCAAAGGGTAAAGAGTAGGGACCAGAGAGGTTTAAGAGGAAGAGGGTGTGCATGGTAAAGAAGCATACACAAAGATCTGGGGTCAGTTAACCATCCCAAAACTAGAACCTTGACCATTGGGGGGGGGGACAAAACTGACCTTAGATCAGTGAGATGCAACATGCAGCTCCAAACTATCCAGTGGTGAGCTATGGGTCTCATGGCAGTCAGTACCAGCTGTGGTTTTTGGTTTGTGAGAACCAGACTCAGCTCACATCCGGGACTCTGTCCAACACATCCCTGATCAGATTATAATAACCCTTAATAAGCATTCACAACAGATCCAACCCCTCACCTGATGGACAATGATGCACTCCCCTAACTCTCCATCTCCACAAACAACAACGCCACACAACAGTAAAAAAAAAACGCTCACCATTGGCCAATGTTCCAACACTAATGTGAGTAGTGTCACTAAATCAGAGGGAACAACACCTCATAACTTATATAAAAGTCCATGAACCTCTCTGCTCTGCCAGCCGCTACATAGGGCGTTAGTCTCATCTGATTGTTTTTCTTTCCTTTAACCGTATGAGCAATGAAAGTGTAAATTAACTCTTTGTATGAAAGAGCGGGACTGAGAGAAGAGCAGGCATGGGGGGGTCAACTTCAAGGTTGGACAGGTCTTACTATAGCACATTATGGAAGTGTAAAAGAGTGCAGATATGAGAGGGATGTCCAAGTCTGATCCTGTCCACCAATTATGAATGACTGACATACCGGGCAGCGGACAGAGAGTCCGATGTAACACGTCACAGACATAATGGCAAACATCCGAGATATGACAAGTGCATTCTCCCTCTCAATAACTGTGTGTGTATATATATATACAGTGGGGCAAAAAAGTATTTAGTCAGCTACCAATTGTGCAAGTTCTCCCACTTAAAAAGATGAGAGGCCTGTAATTTTCATCATAGGTACACTTCAACTATAACAGACAAAATTAGAAAAACAAATCCAGAAAATCACATTATAGGATTTTTAATGAATTTATTTGCAAATTATGGTGGAAAATAAGTATTTGGTCACCTACAAACAAGCAAGATTTCTGGCTCTCACAGACCTGTAACTTCTTCAAGAGGCTCCTCTGTCCTCCACTTGTTACCTGTATTAATGGCACCTGTTTGAACTTGTTATCAGTATAAAAGACACCTGTCCACAACCTCAGTCACACTCCAAACTCCACTATGGCCAAGACCAAAGAGCTGTCAAAGGACACCAGAACCAAAATTGTAGACCTGAACCAGGCTGGGAAGACTGAATCTGCAATAGGTAAGCAGCTTGGTTTGAAGAAATCAACTGTGGGAGCAATTATTAGGAAATGGAAGACATGCAAGACCACTGATAATCTCCCTTGATCTGGGACTCCACGCAAGATGTCACACCGTGGGGTCAAAATGATCACAAGAACGGTGAGCAAAAATCCTAGAACCACACGGGGGGACCTAGTGAATGACCTGCAGAGAGCTGGGACCAAAGTAACAAAGCCTAACATCAGTAACACACTACGCCGCCAGGGACTCAAATCCTGCAGTGCCAGACGTGTCCCCCTGCTTAAGCCAGTACATGTCCAGGTCCGTCTGAAGTTTGCTAGAGAGCATTTGGATGATCCAGAAGAAAATTGGGAGAATGTCAGATGAAACCAAAATCTAACCTTTTGGTTAACTTAACTCGTCGTGTTTGGAGGACAAAGAATGCTGAGTTGCATCCAAAGAACACCATACCTACTGTGAAACATGGGGGTGGAAACATCATGCTTTGGGGCTGTTTTTCTGCAAAAGGACCAGGACGACTGATCCGTGTAAAGGAAAGAATGAAAGGGGCCATGTATCGTGAGATTTTGAGTGAAAACCTCCTTCCATCAGCAAGGGCATTGAAGATGAAACGTGGCTGGGTCTTTCAGCATGACAATGATCCCAAACACACCGCCCGGGCAACGAAGGAGTGGCTTCGTAAGAAGCATTTCAAGGTCCTGGAGAGGCCTAGCCAGTCTCCAGATCTCAACCCCATAGAAAATCTTTGGAGGGAGTTGAAAGTCCGTGTTGCCCAGCAACAGCCCCAAAACATCACTGCTCTAGAGGAGATCTGCATGGATATATATATATATTATTTATAGTATATATTATTTATATTATGTATATATTATTTATATTATGTATATATTATTTATATAATATATTGTTTATTTATTTATATATATTGTTTATTTATTTATATATATTGTTTATTTATTTATATATATTGTTTATTTATTTATATATATTATTTATTTATTTATATATATTATTTATTTATATATATATTATTTATATATATATTATTTATTTATTTATTTATATATATATCTATTATTTATTTATTTATATATATTATTTATTTATTTATATATATAATTTATATATATAATTTATATATATATATATATATATTAAATACACACACACACACACACACTGCCTGTCTTTCTCTGTAGCTGTGGCAAAAGTCTGGCTGTTATTGTAGGCAGCTGGTGGTGGGCTTTCCTGTCTAAACAGCCCCAAACGCTGAGGTGGCAGAGCTGTGGAAATAGAGGAAGAGAGAAAAAGGGAGAGGGAGAGTGGGTGAGACAGGGCTCCAGACTAAACATTTTCACTAGTTTTTCAGTTGGTGGCACCAATGATATGTTCTCACCCAATTTTTCTGCGGCATCATGCAATCGAAAACATGTATCATCATATGAAGTTATTCACAGTGCTTTATTAAAATGTGTAATAGGTTACTGAGAAATAAGTACATCTTTTTATGTTGGGATTCAGAATATGTTCATGTGCAACCAAATAGTGATTGTCATGCACTTCTTTGGTTCAATAGAAATTAATGTATGTGTACTAATATCAAATTTGGTGAATTAGCCCCAAATCGGGCTAATTCACCACCGGAGTAATTGGAAACTCAAAACACATTATCTAGATCGCTTACTCTAAATATAATACCCACTGCTCGTAGTCATGTACTAATCTAACAGTAAATATAACATCCAAACAGCTGCCCGATGAGGCCTTTGCAATTGCAAAGCACATAATAACTTAGCATGCTCCATATCCCAAACCCATTTCATACAAATTATACCTACAGAAAGCTGAGAACCGCATCTCTTCAACAGTGACAACATGATAGCTGTGTTTTGCCAGCAATATGATTTATTTTATTTTTTTTCAAGCATTTCTTACCCCAGGAAAGGAGAGGCGAAGTGGCTAGCTTGACACAGCAGCTGGCACCAGGGGCAGGCAGACACCAATACAGGAATCATGAGGATAATGTACTTTTACTGTTCGACCAAATCATGGTTTATCCTCCTATGAGGGTACCATAGGATGTACCGACGTGACCAGTTAAAATTGAAACTGGCACAATCAAGTCCAAGGGTTGCAAAATGTGATCAATGTTCGCAGTCTGTGGCCCTGGAGTAGAGCGGCAGGTTCAGTGGGGTGACCACTGAGCCTGAGAGAGGGAGGATGGGATCCATACTGGGCCAAAGCAAGGGCAGGGGAGACGGGTGAGGGCCAATGAGGTCTTCCTCTTGTCCCTGACAGAGGATACACACACGGACGCTCCCCAGCTCATGTGAAACCATGTAACCCCTCCAGCCACCCACTGAGGTTATGAGAGGCAACTGAGGCGCCCCACGGCCCTGTCCTCTCGCCTCCTTCCTCTTTACGTGGTTTACACTCGCTTGCCTTGTCCCAACACTGGGGTCTCCATTCATTCGGACTCACATTACATTATTTACACAGTAGCCTAGGTCCTATAAACACACTTTCCCCCTCCAAGTAAAATCACAGAATGGGTTTATGGTACTGTACGAATACCCCCCTGCCCTCACACTCATTGAATGGACACTGCTAGGCAGTAGTAGTAGGCTATGTAAACAAGATGTTGCATAAACTAAGGCTTGGCTGACTGAGTCAGGCCTGGGGCCCAAAGGTCACACTCACATAACCTCTGAAGCACTGAAGACTACATCTGTAGTGGAAGTCAGAGAGGAACTGGGGACTGGGTGATTGTGTTCCCTCTTATTGCTTGGTCTGTGTTTTCCACTGCAGATTGTTTTGGTTGATCTTCATATTGTCATCAATACCACTGTCAGTGTTCCAAGTGGGGGAATCGGCCAGCCCCATCCCTCAGTGAGCCTACTTACAAAAACAAGTGGCAGGTTTACCATTTTTGTAGTTTTTCAAAGAAGTGAAATAAGGTGATTGCATTGAAGCGAGTAAGTGAATAATGGAGATTCTACATAAAGATAAAGCATAGAGAAATAAAGGCAGAAGGAGGAAGGGAAAACTGAGGGGAGGCCAGAGAGTTAGCAGGCGTGGTTGTGTTGGCAGGTAGCCTGCACAGCTGCTTCATACAAGGCCCCTACACAGCAGGAAGGAGATGGTGCGTGCACACACACACACCCATATAACTCTCTAGGCTGGAGAACTGAGCCTCCCTTCATTGTGTTTTGGTTGTGCTCTAGTCGTGTGTGTGTGTGTGTGTGTGTGTGTGTGTGTGTGTGTGTCCTTATGGAGGATGTATGTACTGTGTTATCAGAATGCTGTGTAACTTATTCAGAAGCAAGACTCATTGTCCCAGCCTCTCTTCTGATAGTGTTGTTCGCACACAGAACCTCCATGCCACTCTAGACTTTTTTCTGTTAAAGGTAGGGCCAAGCGTTCTGCGGAAGAGTTCGGGGAACGGAATTCTGAGAAGCCCTGTCCTACTGGTGATGCCATGATCCGAAGACTGGTGATGAAGACACGGGACACTTGAATGATGATGTGAAATGCTCTCTGTCTGTGTGCAGGGACCGCAGGGAATGAAGGTCTCAGTGGCAAACCAAGGGGGTTCAAATGGAACTTGATTTGGTAGAGCATTTTTAAATCTGGGTGTGTTTCGATCACAAACAAACCAACACACCCTCTCTTCATGGAACACTATTCTGCTGACCCAGCAGGACAGCACAGAGGAACGTTGGGAGTTTTCCTCATGGTGACAGGTCCCCAATTCTGACTCTGGGTCCTTTATTAAAAGGCATCCTTCTCTGTCCTTTCCTTCTCAGAACCATAGGTCTGCCCCTAACGAAGGGGGGGGGGGGACCCTTTCAGCTGAAGTAAACTTAAAAGAAAGCCTCCATAAGTAGCATAACACCTAGCGTTAACATGAATGCTAACCCCAGTAGCCTTGGAAACTATGACACGGCATGCTCTTTAGCATTAGCCTAGCTTAGACCTCATCACAGCCAGGCAAACTAATGGAAATAGTGAATGGGGAGAGAAATGGCATTGCTATAAGGTCACACGCTGGCATTCCAGCAGGGGTTCTTTGTAGAACCGCCAATGTTCCATTCACTAGCCATGTAAACCCTGGTGATGGAGTGCTGATGTCATGATGTCTGCTTGCTGGTGTTCTGTTAGCGTCCTGTGAGCGTTTTTGTGAGGCCTCGTTTCCTCACTGCTTCCTGTTCGGAAAGCAGTAGGGGTGTGTTCCTCTTCCTTCCTGACCCCTGAACTCTTTATCTCAGTCACTCTTACCTCAACTTTACCCAACAGTTGCACTGTACTGTGGGTCTGTGCGTGCCACTTTACTGTGGGTCTGTGCGTGCCACTTTACTGTGGGTCTGTGCGTGCCACTTTACTGTGGGTCTGTGCGTGCCACTTTACTGTGGGTCTGTGCGTGCCACTTTACTGTGGGTCTGTGCGTGCCACTTTACTGTGGGTCTGTGCGTGCCACTTTACTGTGGGTTTGTGGGTGCCACTTTACTGTGGGTGTGTGTGCCGTTGTGCATGTTTGCAGCTAATGTCTACAAAATAAGTTGTGACTCACAGAGAATGAAACTTCTGAGAAAGCCAGATGAAAGAAAAATATAAGAAGAGTGATGTCACAGCCCGTGAAAAAAGTTGTCAAACCAGGCAATCAAAGATTGTTACGTCAACAGGATATAGCAGTTGTAAGCAGTACAGTGAAATGCTTACTTGCCAGCTCTTTCCCAACAATGGCAGCATTCAATATCAAAGGTCAAAATAAGATGAAATAAAAACGTGTGCGTTTTTATATAGGGTCAGAAGCAGTACTGTATCAATGTGCAGGGATACTTGTGATAATTGAGGTAGATATGTACAAGTCAGCTGTGTAAAAGCAGGGTTCTCTGTCCCTGTAACATCAAACAGCTGCCGCCATGGCTCAGCTTGGTGGGTCAAGGCCTCTGGTCTGTTACCACTGACGCACAGTGCCTCCAGACCAGATTATGTCACCTCCAGTGAACAGTGGTGTGTGTGACATCAGTAATAACCTAGCATGAGGTCATAAGTCAACACAGAAGGATATATGAACCTGGGCCCAGATAAACATTTGTTTTAGCTTGGTTGGTGCGCCAGTAGGGATTTTACTTTAGGATCAATGGAAAGGTGTTTTTTTATTTATCCCTTTTTCTCCCCAATTTCGTGGTATCCAATTGTTTTTAGTAGCTACTATCTTGTCTCATCGCTACAACTCCCGTGCGGGCTCGGGAGAGACGAAGGTTGAAAGTCATGCATCCTCCAATACACAACCCAACCAAGCCGCACTGCTTCTTAACACAGCGCGCATCCAACCCGGAAGCCAGCCGCACCAATGTGTCGGAGGAAACACCGTGCACCTGGCAGCCCGCCACAGGAGTCGCTGGTGCGCGATGAGACAAGGATATCCCTACCGGCCTAACCCGGACGATGCTAGGCCAATTGTGCGCCGTCCCACGGACCTCCCGGTCGCGGCCGGTTGCGACAGAGCCTGGGCGCGAACCCAGGGTCTCTGGTGGCACAGCTGGTGCTGCAGTACAGCGCCCTTAACCACTGCGCCACCCGGGAGGCCCGGAAAGGTCTTTTAATGTGTAAACTAGCTGCCACGGTCGAGCTAAATGACTGCACCTAGAGACGGAGAGGTAAGAGAGAGCGAGCGAGGGGGATGATTTGGGGACAGAGGGGCATGTGGTTGGGGTCATCAGTGGATTGTGGGACTGATGGGCAGTCTCCAATCGAGGCCTTCTGGAACATTCTCTGGCTGTGGCCATAGACATCTGTCATCGCTGTGGGGACCATGTTTTTGTATACTGCTGTTGGCACCTTGGCAACCAGAGGTGTCTGACAGGACCGGTCTCTCACCCTTAGTTAGAATTCAGTCCTGTAGACCTATCAGGCAAGCTCTGGATACTTGACACACACTTAGTGAATGTATGTGCACAGATGTTCCTCTGCCATTGTACACATGGAACCCATGTACCCATTCCCGCTCAGCCCAGTCAAAACTGTTCGCTGCTCTGGCCCCCCAATGGTGGAATAAACTCCCTCACGACGCCAGGACAGCGGAGTCAATCACCACCTTCCGGAGACACCTGAAACCCCACCTCTTCAAGGAATACCTAGGATAGGATAAAGTAATCCTTCTCACCCCCCTTAAATGATTTAGATGCACTATTGTAAAGTGGCTGTTCCACTGGATGTCAGAAGGTGAATTCACCAATTTGTAAGTCGCTCTGGATAAGAGCGTCTGCTAAATGACTTAAATGTAAATGTAAATGTAATGAAAAACAACTTCTACTGTATATCTGAAGTTCTCTTCATGTGTCCACGTGCTGTTATTCATAGTAAGAATCAGCTCCTTCCATGTCAGTCAGTCACCCCTCTGGCCTGCTCAGAGCAGACGGAGTACCTCTCCATGTCAGTCAGTCACCCCTCTGGCCTGCTCAGAGCAGACGGCGTACCTCTCCATCTCAGGCTTGAGAGAAGAACACGAAAGGGCAGAAGGGGGAGAGGGAGAAAAGAGATGTGTGAAGAGAATGATGGAGAAAAACGAGTAATGGAGACAACCACAGTCTGAGAGACTGATGGAGAGAAAGAAAGGGAGAATGGGAAAGAGGGCTAAAGATGTGGTCTCATCAACCCTCTCCTAAAAAAAAAAAAAACATTTTCTCTGAAAAGCTGAACTTTCTGTTTGTCCCCAAACACCCTTCTGCTCAGCCCACAAACAGGCTCCTTTTCCTAAACACAAACTGCACAACACTACCTCAGAGCAAACAACATTCTCCTGCACAACCCACTAAACAAAAACAGACCCAACACTGAAAATACAATTCCTGGTCGCCAGAGTATAAAATGCTTTTCAAGAAGTGTTTTCGTGTTTGCTGATTGGTGAAATGTTTGGAAAACACATTTTCTTATTTTGTACACTTGTTTCCATATTGAGCCAACTGTACAATTACTTAGTTGTAGGAGTGTCCGTGTGTGGGTAGTTCTTGACATCACAATTTCGTTTGTGTCTAAAGATATTTAGAAGCAAAGTTAGAACTAAATAACGACCCAGAATAGCCACAAACTTGAGCTTAAATGCATTTCTTTTGTCTCCAGTTTGACCAGGGGGAGATGTGACCTGGTCCAGCTGGGGTAGAGGAACTAGTTTCTCAGACGAGGCCTACTCTGGCTGGTTTTGGGGTGGGGGGTGGAGAGCAGGGTTGAAGTGGGGTTTTCATGTCTGGTGTCCAGGCAGTATCCAGATAGTGTTGTGTTCTCTGCTGTAGGCAGTATGTGTGACAGCAGTGGAGGCTGATGAATTTGCTGGTATTTGAGCCTGAGCGTCTGGTTCTTTTGAGTAGGCCTGCTATTTATCAAACTGAAGCAAAGTCTGCAGGGAGGGGGAAAAAACACTATGCTATGTAGGTTAACCCCCCCTTAACTCTCTCTCTTCCCTTTCTAGCTCTCTCTTGGTCCCTCACTCTGTTATTCAAAGTCCTGTTTGTTCAGGGAGTTGTACAGCGCCCTAAAGGGGAGAGGAGGGAGAAGAGGTGGGATGGTAGAATGTACAGCCCAGTTGTGTCTCTGGTGTGTCAAATAAAAAAAAAATGGTTCTGGTATTTTGTTGCACAATCAGAGAAGCACCTGTTGTTGTTCTCCACTTTAAGAACAAGTCTACTTATTGTAATGTCGATCATTAAGCTTTTCACGGAATCTGTTTTTCTTAGAAAGCCTGGAAGATAAAGGGTCTGTTGACACAAGCTAGCTCACTCAAGTTGAATGGTTGGATATTTCCCAGTGCAATGGTGTCGAGTTGATAAACACTCTTTGTTTTATAAACATTTTTGAAAGGTGGTGGCCGGAAGAAATATCAAATTTACATAAGTATTCACACCCCTGAGTCAATACTTTGTAGAAGCACCTTTGGCAGCTATTACAGCTGAGTCTTTCTGGGTAAGTCTCAGCTTTCTACACCTGGACTGTGCAACATTTGACCATTTTTGTTATTTTCATAATTCTTCAAGCTCCGTTAAGTTAGTTGTTGATCATTGCTAGACAACCATTTTCAGGTCTTGCCATAGCTTTTCAAGTAGATTTAAGTCATCTGTAACTTGGCCACTCAGGAACATTCACTGTCTTGGTAAGCAACTCCAGTGTATATTTGGCCTTGTTTTAGGTTATTGGTCTGCTGAAAGGTGAGTTAATTTCCCAGTGTCTGGTGGAAAGCAGACTGAACCAGGGTTTCCTCTAGGATTTTGCCTGTGCTTATCTCCATTCTGTTTATTTTTTATCCTGAAAAACTCCCCAATGCTTAACGATTATAAGCATACCAATAAGATGATGCAACCACCACTATGCTTGAAAATATGGTGAGTAGTACTCTGTTGTTTTGGATTTGCCCCAAACATAACACTTTGTATTCAGGACAAAAAGTTAATTGCTCTGCCAAATGTTTTGCATTATTACTTCAGTGCCTTATTGAAAACAGGATGCATGTTTTGGAATTGTTTTGTTCTTTACAGGCTTCCTTCTTTCACACTAAGTTAGTATTGTGGAGTAACTACAATGTTGTTGATCCATCCTCAGTTTTCTCCTATCACAACCATTAAACTCTGACTGTTTTAAAGTCACCATTGGCCTCATGGTGAAATCCCTGTGCAGTTTCCTTCCTCTCCGGAAACTGAGTTAGGAAGGACACCTGTATCTTTGTCGTGACTGGGTGTGTTGATACATCATCCAAAGTGTAGTTAATAACCACCATGCTCAAGGAATATTCAAGTGTCTTTTTTTGATTTGACTTTTATGTATCTACCAATTTATAAGTGCTCTTCTTTGCATGGCATTGAATCTGTGTTTGAAATTCTCTGCCGGACTGAGGGACCGTATGTGTGGGGTACAGAGATGAGGTACTCATTCAAAAATCATGTTAAACACTATTATTGAACACAGAGGGAGTCCATGCAACTTATGTGACTTGTTAAGCACATTTTTACTCCTCAACATATTTAGGCTTGGCATAACAAAGGGGTTGAATACTTTCAAAAAACAGAATTCCACTTTTGACAATGTGGGATGTTGTGTGTAGACCAGTGACCTCCAAAAATCTCAATTTAATCAATGCAGAAAGGCACTGTACATGCATATTTGAGTATTTGTTATTTAAATACTCAAATACACAAAAAAAGTATTTTCAAATAATGTGTCCAAAATCAAGTACTTTATATTGGAAGTATTTGAAAGTATTTTCATACAACATATTAATAGCCTACTGTTTTTAAATTATTTTCAAATACCTGGGTTACATGCATGGGAGTGTATCAGATACTTTCCAGATACATTGCAATATTCAACTACTTGTCATTTCAACAAAAACAAATAAATATATATATAATACTTACTTCCAAATGTCTTTGAAAGTAATGAAATGCCCTAAAAAGTACTTGAACCCAGGTCTGGTTCGACTGCATTCCACCAGCAGTCTCATTGACAAAAATAACGATCAGCGAGAACGCTCCAAGGCAGTCAAGGGCAAGTAAGAAATGGATGTACCAGAAGAAGAGAGAGACCGACAAGCGAGGGTGACAGAAGAGGGATGGGAGAGAAGGGTGTGAGGAAAGAAATTGATTGACAGAAAAGACTGAAAACAACTTGAAGTTAGTCTTTCCAGGTACTGGTAGAACATATTGTTTTAGATTGAACCTCCCTCACTGACCCAGTCTGTAATACCTACTGCCCCTCCCAGGCCTGGCCTAGCCCAAACCAACACCCCAACTATTTCCTAAAGAAAGTTTTCATACCCCTTGACTTTTTCCACATTTTGTTGTGTTACCGCCTGAATTTAAAATTTAATTACATTGAGATTTTTGTGGTCACTGGCCTTCACACAATACCCCATAATGCCAAAGCAGAATTATGTTTTTGGACTTTTTTACAAATTTAATCAAAAATGAAAAGCTGTAATGTCTTGAGTCTAATTATTCAACCCCTTTGTTATGGCATGCCTAAAATAGGTTCAGGAGTAATAATGTGCTTAAGTCACATAAGTTGCATGGACTCACTCTGTGTGCAATAATAGTGTTTAACATGATGTTTTAATGACTACCTCATCTCTGTACCCTACAGATACAATTATCTGTAAGGTCCCTCAGTCAACAGATAAAACAGATTCAACCACAAAGACCAGGGTGGTTTTCCAATGCCTCACAAAGAATAGCACCCATTGGTAGGTGAAAAAAAACATTGAATCTCCCTTTTTGAGCATGGTAAAGATATTAATTACACTTTGGATGGTGTACCAATACACCCAATCACTACAAAGATACAGGCGTCCTTCCTAACTCTGTTGCCAGAGAGGAAGGAAACCGCTCTGGGATTTCACTGAGGTCAATGGTGACTTTAAAACAATTAGAGTTTAATGGCTGTGATAGGAAAACTGAGGATGGATTGACAACATTGTAGTTCTCCACAATACTAACCTAAATGACAGAGTGAAAAGAAAACAATATTCCAAAACATGCACCCTGTTTGCAATAAGGCACTAAAGACTGTGAAAAGGGTGGCAAACAAATTAACTTTATGTCCTGAATACAAAGATTATTTGGGGCAAATCCGACACAACATATCACAGAGTACAACTCTTAATATTTTAAAGCATTGTGGTGGCTGCATCATGTTATGAGTATGCTTGTCATCGGCAAGGATGAGGATGTTTATGATAAAAAGAAAAGGAAAAGAGCTAAGCACAGGAAAAATTATTGAGGAAGACCTGGTTCAGTCTGCCTTCCAACAGACACTGAAAACAAATTCACCTTTCAGCACGACAATAACCTAAAACACAAGGCCAAATACAGTTTACACTGGAGTTGCTTACCAAGACGACATTTAATGTCCCTGAGTGGCCTAGTTATTATTTTGACTTAAATCATCTTGAAAATCTATTTCAATACTTGGCTATCTCGCAATGATCAACAACCAACTTGACAGAGCTTGAAGAATTTTTTTAAAGAATGTGAAAATATTGTACAATCCAGATGTGCAAAGCTCTTAGACTTACCAAGAAAGACTCACAGCTGTAATCACTGTCAATGGTGATTCTAACATGTATTGACTTATGTAAATTAGATGCTGTATTTCATTTTCAACACATTTTCAACGTTTCTAAAAACATGTTTTCACTTTGTCATTATGGGTTATTGTATGTAGATGGGTGAGAAAACAAATATATTGAATTCATTTTGAATTAATGCTGTTAACACAACAAAATGTGGAATAAGTCAAGGGGTATGAATACTTTCTGAAGGCACGGTCTTTCTCTCCTTTGCTCTCTATTTATTTTCTATCTATCCCTCAGATGATTTGTACCTCATGTTATGCACCTCTGTTCCATACCTCCACTGTGATGTAACACACTGTGCAAAACATGTTTTCCTGAATGCAACACACATAGATACCCCAATCATTTGCTGCAGCATTGTTTTTCAATGCACTTCTCTATGACACAGAATAGTTCACATTTCTCTGCCCCATCTGTCAATATGGCCTTTATTTCAGTAAGATGACTCTTGTTATGAGTTAGCACTCCAAACATGCTTTCTGATATGCTAAAAAATAAATGTGCACATACGCTCTCTCTCGCTCACACACACACTCACACTCACACACACACACACACACACACACACAAATAATCCTGCAGCAACAGGGAATGTGAATTGTTGTGTGGATTATAATGAATGGATATTTGTGTAGGGTTGATGCATTTTTTTTATGGCAAGTCAAGTCTGACATTTTAAAGTGTAAATTACAAACTTTGGAAGCCTTTTTAAACCTCTAATACTCTACAAGTTTGCATTTTTTGCTGTGCAGGAAAATTCCTGCAACAACTGGCTGATCTAAGTCTGTATGGTGGCGAGTTGGCTATATTCTCCAATCTTTATTTTCACAGTGCTCGGGCTGTGCTTCTTTATTTTGGAGCTGACCTTTCCCCTACTTTATCTTATGTGCAGTTTTTCCCAGTTACTGTCTCCCTCATACACTGTCTCATTATACCCAGAACATTCTCACTATGCTCCCTACCGTCTCGGTTTTTCACTAAGGCCTATTAATAAGGGTCTCTCCTGTTCAATCTGCTGCATTAGAACCGCACAACAGGGATTTGTAGATCAGAGATGGTCTGGTCTTCTGTTTCTGCTATCCGTTTTAGACATGTCTATGGTAAATCAAAGTAAACCCAATGGGGTAAAGTTGCACCATTGTACTGCAGTGCAAGACTGGTGTCTGAGTCTCCCTTCCCATCCTCTCCTCTCTCCCTACTGTGCTACAGTTGCTCCATTGTACTGCAGTGCATGATAGTCTCTCCCCTTGTCTCCCCTCCCCCGGACTAGCTGGTGTGGTGTTAGTGGAAGGGAAGATGACCATCTGCTGCCCCAGTTTCCCAGTGACTGGACAACCGCCTTACAGCCTTCCCTTATGGCACCGTTCCACTTGCCATTGTCTGTCTGTCTGTGTGTGCGTGCGTGCGTGCGTGCGTGTGTGTGTGTGTGTGTGTGTGTGTGTGTGCGTGAGAGAGAGAGAGAGAAACTGAGTGTGTTTTGTGTCTGTGCACACTGTGTCTACCTGGAGGAGGTCCTTGGCTGTATTGTGTTAGTGTTTCCTGTGGGACTCCCATAAAGAACCCACCCATGAACAGTGCTGCTGTCTTCACACTGAGCCAGGGGGCCTGTAGACCTGGCCTTCAGGAAAGGTAAACAAAGGGTCTCTGCTTTTTTTACTTAGTTTTAGTGCAGTAAATGAACACGTTTCTTCAAGGCCCAGCGCCATCCAGGTTAGGGGAGGGTTAGGCAGGGGACTTTCCTTGGCTCTCCGTGCTCTAGTGACTCCTTGTGGCGGGGTCGGGCGCCTGCAAGCTGACGAGGCTGTCAGTCGAACGGTGTTTCCTCCTACACATTGATATGGCTGACAGCCAGGTTAAGCAAGCAGTGTGTTAAGAAGCAGCACAGCTTCGCGGGTCATGTTTCGGAGGACGCACGTCTCAACCTTCGCTTCTCCCGAGCCTGTTGGGAAGTTGCAGCGATGAGACAAGGTCGTAACTACCAATTGGGAAGAAAATGGGGTAAAATTACGAGAATCATAAGAGAATACGATTCTACACCGTGGTCACCAACCTTTTCTGAGTCGAGACCACTTTCTGAGTCAAAATACAAGCTGAGATCTACCGCTCTGACTTTTTTCCAAATGTAACTTAAGCCTATGCAACATGAACTCATTTTAAAAACAGTTCAGTAGCAACACTGTTTGTGCTATAGGCCTAATACATTATCACTGGCTATGCTTGAATTGCCCTGCTAATATTGTTCTTCTCAGACCATTTTGAAATGACCAGTGATCACACTGGTAATAGATCATTCATTGTATTACCTGTAAGGCACTGCTGAGCTTAATGATGATAATATTTTTGTTTTTTACTGGACTGATGGTCTGCATTTGAAGGTCAGGAAGCTCACTTCCCTCCGCTGAGTAGGGGGGGGGGGGCAGTCTTCCAGCTGATGGTGAAACTCAAGTCACTGCATTATTTCTGCCTCATGCACCAATTCATGTTGTTACTTCTATGACCAGAGGGAGTGAAATATTTCTCTATTATTAAACAATACACAAGCCTGGGGACTCCCGAGTGGCACAGCACTCTAAGGCACTGCATCGCAGTGCTTGAGGTGTCACTACAGACCCGGGTTCGATCCCAGACAGTGTCACAACCTGCCATCACCAGGAGTCCCATAGGCTGGTGCACAATTGGCCCAGCATCGTCCGAGTTAGGGGAGGGTTTGGCCAGGGGGCTTTACTTGCTTCATCATGCTCTAGCAACTCCTTGTGGCGGAACAGGCGCCTGCAGGCTGACCTCAGTCATCAGTTGAATGGTGTTTACTCCGACACATTGGTGCGGCTGGCTTCTGGGTGAAGAAGCGCGGTTTGGTGGGTCATGTTTCCCATTACTCGACCTTTGCCTCTCCCGAGTCCTTTGGCGAGTTGCAGTGATGAGACGATCTTAATTGCTTCACAGTGGGTAAAAAAATAGACACACCGCTAATAATAACGCAAGTTTATCACACTTTACTATACTCATTCATTACAGCTGCAGTGCCGGTTGTACTCATTCATTTCAGCTGCAGTGCCGGTTGTACTCATTCATTACAGCTGCAGTGCCGGTTGTACTCATTCATTACAGCTGCAGTGCCGGTTGTACTCATTCATTACAGCTGCAGTGCCGGTTGTACTCATTCATTACAGCTGCAGTGCCGGTTGTAGCGTGAGTGGAAGTAGGGAGAACTCACATTTTACGGCTTATAAAAAAGTGTTTAACAAAGCGTTGACAGTGTTGAATAACAACTTAAACGTGAACTTACTTATAAAAACAGCAGCTGTATTCATTGAGTGCCTCTAGTCATGTTTTGAAATCTCACAGTATCAACTTTGCTGTGCGTGCAAGGCTTCTTTTTACAGTCTATGGCTCGAGGAAACTGTGTAGACGCGGTGATCTGAGTTATCTGATTGGCCAGCGGTAGGCCTATAAGGGCACTTTGATTTGCTGTCTGGGCCTGCCTGGTAGGCGGAGACACATTAAATGGTTAAAAATGGGAGCACTTTGCCCTCCTGGTGATAGGGCTACTGAATCAAGGGCACCTACTGCCAACAGCATGAAACAAATTGGAGCACAAGGCTTTATCATTGTTTTTGTTTTTTACATAAATGTTTGATCGACTAGGAATGCCTTCGAGATCAGTTGGTGACCACTGCTCTACACATACATGGACACACACACACCAATGATAACATGGATCATTGGATTTTCAAATCAACCTTTCCTCTGAGTCTGCGCTCAGTGTTCAGAGGCAGTAGCTATCTGCTGACACGTTTCAGTGGTCATTGTTAAAGTCTAGTCAGATGGGCCCACCAAACAATCTCAGGGTTATAAATACTGGCAGGCGCATGCATACATACATACATACATGCATGCATATTGAGGGCTGTCGACATTTGGTGTCTTTGTGCCATATGTGCCTCTACAAGAGATGGACAGACACCTCAGTAGGTGAATACAGACTGATCATGCCCCTGTAGCTGATCCAGACTTAGCTGGGCTGGTGAAGAATAGAGAATATTCCCCGCTAGCCCACGCAGTCCTATAAAGACAGACAGCAATAGGGCTTACAGTATGTTGTTGGCAACAACAAGAAAATGCCTATGTTAGAAACTACAATAAAATATATCTACGGTATGTGATGATGAGACATGCAAGGGGTTATGTAAAACACACCCAAATACAAATAGATCTCACACAGCAACCCCCAGGTATTCTGTTCACACATCTCTGCTTAGCCGCTGTCTCACATTTTGTTTTTCTTGGTTACCAGTTGTTTTTTTTCTTCCCCTCTATTCTGTTCTGTAACTTGTTATTGAGATAGTGATGTTGTACCCCCCCCCCCCAAAAAAATGGGCTTTATTGGCTTGGGAAACATATGTTTACATTGCCAAAGCAAGTGAAATAAATCATTTTAAAAAGTGAGGTAAACAATCAGAAATGAACAGTTAAACTCCCAACAGTTTCAAAAGAATAGAGACATTTCTAAATAAATAGACCGATAAATATAGGTTGTATTTACAATGGTGTTTGTTCTCCCACTGGTTTCCCTTTTCTCATGGCAGCAAGACCCACATCTTGCTGCTGTGATGGCACATTGTGATGTTTCACCCAATAGATATGGGAGTTTATCGAAATTTGATGAGTTTTCAAATTCTTTATTGGTCTGTGTAATCTGAGGGAAATTGTGTCTCTATAATATGGTCATACATTTGGCAGGAGGTCAGGATGTGCAGCTCAGTTTCCACCTCCATTTTGTGGGCGGTGGGCTCATAGAGCCGGGTCTGCCTACGTTTCTCGCTTTCTCTCTCTATGTCGGTGAGAAGGTGAATGCGTGGCTGGTTTGAGATACAGGGCTCAGTTGCTCATTATGTTGACAACAGCCTTGTCTGTCTGATTGCTCTCCTGTTAGTGATGAAACCTCTGACAACCTTCTGTTAGCTCTTTGTCTTGGCACTGGAGAGGGGTGATCTGAGGGTATTGGATTTCATATATGAACTTTGTAACTTTAAGCAGTTTCCCCAATATGCATTTAGCAGCATCGCACCGCCGCTGCCCAAAAAAAGTTTTTCGGGATCTGAAAACATTTTACAGTGGAACTTTATGGTTTAAGTTATGTAGAACAGATAATGGATCTCTATATATTTTTAAATCACTGAGGTCATGTGCATTTGCCTGTATATGATATATGCGGGCTCACAATTTTAGTTGTCAAGTGCAATTGAATCCTAATCATCAGTCAAGGACAGGTTATGGAGCGGAAGGTAGCCTAGTGGTTTGAGCGTTGGGCCAGTAACCGAAAGGTTGCTGGATCGAATCCCCAAGCTAATCCCCGAATGCCCCTGAACAAGGCATTTGTTCCCCGGTAGGCCGTCATTGTAAATAAGAATTTGTTCTTAACTGACTTGCCTAGTTAAATAAAGGTTTTAAAGTTGTTGTTTTTTAATGTAAGATGGGAGCCTCAGACTGGATGCATGACTGACAAAACTGGTGAAAGATCGTTCCATTCTTCTGAGGTTGTATTGAATGACAGCATGGCAAATAGTTTGTACTTCTGCTGGGCCATCTGTGCTTGTGAGTGTGTGTCTTCTCTTTTATTACCTGTGGCTTATCTTTCAGCCTGTCACATGACTTCATGGCATGACCATTTTATTAGTGGTTTCTCCTTTCAGTACCGCAACATAATAACATGCTGGGGACAGAGAGAGGGGGTGAAAAGAGGATGTTGTGGAGGAGGGATAATGGAGTCTGGGAGATTTAGGGAGTGGGAGAGATGGGAAGAGGAGGTGAGGGGGAGGACAGGGTGTTTGTGATTTGTCGGGAGGGATTGGGGAAGGCTGAAACCTGAGAGGGAAATCTGTTTGGGCCTTCAATCAGTAACTCTGACTGGAGTTTCTCCTCAAATAGGCTGCCTATTCACTGAAGAGATCTTAGTCCTAGCTGAGAATTTGTGTGTGCATGTTAATGTGTGTCTTTTCTATGTTACAAGTTTGTGCTCCTCCAGGTGTGTGGGTGCACAGTAATTGATTTTCAAATTGGAAGTGGCTCGTTATTGATTCTCTGGGACAATGATGTCACTCCAGACTGATGATACAGTGTTTGCTTACCCGTGAGGTTCTCTCTCCCATTTCTCACTCTCACTGTGTCGGAAAAACCTTTCTCCGCCTTCTCTCTCTCTCCATCCTTGTTATGGTCATGGAGGTAAGTCTAAAGTCCTGTGAGCCGTATGAAAGATTTTCTTCTCCTCTCCTGCTTGTATGGTGCTGTTGTTGATTAACCACAGGGCAAACATCTCAACCGCAGTCCACGCCATCAGAGGACTGCTCAACCGACCACACACACACACCAAATCTCCTGTCCTGAGAGTCCAGGTATTACAGTAGTTTTTGTTAGTTAGACATGGAAGACTGTCATCCACGAGACAACATGTCAGTTGCACTAAACCTTACATGGTCAACATGTTTGTCTGAAATCAGTTTTTCCAAAATTCGTCAGACTTCAGATTTACCATAAATGTACCTTGAATTCCTTTTTGGACTAGCATTTCTGTCTAGCGCGTATGTAAGCCTAATCTTGTCCATTCTGTGCTTTTTTTGTGTGTGTGTTCTTGGCAAACGTATGTTCAGGTTAAGCAGTAGGGCTGGTAATTGCCAGGGACCATACGATATTATCTCGATACTAGAGGTCGACCGATTATGATTTTTCAACGCCGATACCGATTTATTGGAGGACCAAAAAAGCCGATACTGATTTTAATCGGTCGATTTTTAATAATAATAATAAAAATGTATTTGCAATACTGAATTAACACTTATTTTAACTTAATATAGTACATCAATAAAATCAGATAATGAAACATGTTCAATTTGGTTTAAATAATGCAAAAAAAAAGTGTTGGAGAAGAACGTAAAAGTGCAATATGTGCTATGTAAGAAAGCTAATGTTTAAGTTCCTTGCTCAGAACATGAGAACATATGAAAGCTGGTGGTTCCTTTTAACATGAGTCTTCAATATTCCCAGGTAAGACGTTATAGTTATTATAGGACTATTTTGCTCTATACCATCTGTATTTCATTAACCTTTGACTATTAGATGTTCTTATAGGCACTTTAGTGTAACAGTATAGCTTCCGTCCCTCTCCTCGATCCTCCCTGGGCTCAAACCAGCAACACAATGACAACAGGCACCACATCGAAGCAGCGTTACCCATGCAGAGCAAGGGAAACAACCACCCCAAGGCTCAGAGCGAGTGAAGTTTGAAACGCTATTAGCGTGCGCTAACTAGCCAGCCATTTCACTTCGGTCACACCAGCCTCATCTCGGGAGTTGATAGGTTTGAAGTCATAAACAGCGCAATGCTTGACGCACAACGAAGAGCTGCTGACAAAACGCCCGAAAGTGCTGTTTGAATGGATGTTTACGCGCCTGCTTCTGCCTACCACCGCTCAGTCAGATACTTAGATACTTGTATGCTCAGTCAGATTATATGCAACACAGGACACGCTAGATAATATCTAGTAATATCATCAACCATGTGTAGTTAACTAGTGATTATGATTGATTGTTTTTTATAAGATAAGTTTAATGCTAGCTAGCAACTTACCTTGGCTTATTGCATTCGCGTAACAGGCAGTCTCCTTGTGGAGTGCAACGAGAGAGGCAGGTCGTTACCGCGTTGGACTAGTTAACTGTAAGGTTGCAAAATTGGATCCCCCGAGCTGACAAGGTGAAAATCTGTCTTTCTGCCCCTGAACGAGGCAGTTAACCCACCGTTCCTAGGCCGTCATTGAAAATAAGAATATGTTCTTAACTGACTTGCCTAGTTAAATAAAGGTGTAAAAAAAAAAATATATATATATATATAAAAAAAAATATCGGCAAATCTGCGCCCAAAAATACCGATTTCCGATTGTTATGAAAGATGAAATCTGCCCTAATTAATCGGCCATTCCGATTAATCGGTCGACCTCTACCCGATACTTAAGTGCCGATATGATATGCGATTCTCACAATTCTATATGTATTGTGATTCGATGTTCCAAACATATTGCTCACCATATATCTGCTGCAGAGGGACAAAAGAGAGCATGAGAACTAGTTTTTGTCATTCATGGAAATAAAAGTGCTGTAAAATGAATTGACTTCCTATTTAAAAAGAAGATTGAACCAAGCTAAGGAGGAAAAATACTGGAGGTTTGGTGCAGATACAGCCAACTAGTGCAACAAATAATATTGTGATATTGTCAAAATTATTTGGTATATTGTCAAAATTATTTGGTATATTGTCAAAAATAATATCCCAATATGTAATTATTGATTTCCCCTGTTCGCTATTGAACATACATTGTCATGTAATGGGAAGTAAATGCATGGCAGCCTGAGTAATGTCGGATTGACTGTCAATCCATCTAATATTTATATATTTCTTAACTTTTAGATGTGTGTTGTTGTGAACTGTTTGATACTACTGCACTGTTGGTGCTAGGAACTCAAGCATTTTGCCACACTTGCAATAACATTGCTAAATATGTTTATGTGACCAATAACATTTGATTTGAGATGGTGTCCATGCACTATTTGTGTTTTTGGTACTTATTCCCCTGGAAAAAGTGAGTCAGAACATTCAGTGTATGCTCGTTATACTGTAAATACCACTGTTGAGTAATCTCTACCACTATAGCACATTTAAAGAAGAAATCAAGGGAGAGGAAGCTAGTCACAGTGAGAGATGGCGACCCTAAAGAAGGGAAGGAGGGAAAGATGAGGAGAGACCAGAAGACCTGAGAGGGGAAAATGGATGGATGCAGGGCCTCAGCTGTTACAGCCACTACATTCTCCTCCCTCCATATTTGAGAGAGAGAGATGTTCTGCTCGACCAAATAGGCATTTCAGAAACAATCAAATAATAACAGGTCCGTTCTGGCTGTTGTGTGCCGTTCTAACAGGGCTCTGCCAGTGGTTTGTTCAGCCAGCCGGTGCCGGAGCTCATCGTCTAGTTATGAGGTAACGGACCTGGGGAAAAAGGTAGCGCCACAGCGATTAGGCAATATCACATCCTCTCTGCTTCATAGTGAAGCTGGATACTCATGACACACAGGAAACAAAATGGCAAAAATACCACTGCCGGGCAGGAGGGAGAGCAAGAGGAAAAGACAGGTACCCAGCGGGAAAGGTTGGTTAAAATCTCTCACCTGCGGGATAGAGAAATAAATATAGATACAGTGGGGCAAAAAAGTATTTAGTCAGCCACCAATTGTGCAAGTTCTCCCACTTAAAAAGATGAGAGGCCTGTAATTTTCATCATAGGTACACTTCAACTATGACAGACAAAATTAGGGGGAAATAATCCAGAAAATCACATTGTAGGATTTTTAATGAATTTATTTGCAAATTATGGTGGAAAATAAGTATTTGGTCAATAACAAAAGTTAATTACAGGCCTCGTTTTTTTTAAGTGGGAGAACTTGCACAATTGGTGGCTGACTAAATACTTTTTTGCGCCACTGTATATATTACACGCAGTTATTGAGAGGGAGAATGCACTTGTCATATCTCGGATGTTTGCCATTATGTCTGTGACGTGTTACATCGGACTCTCTGTCCGCTGCCCGGTATGTCAGTCATTCATAATTGGTGTACAGGATCAGACTTGGACATCCCTCTCATATCTGCACTCTTTCACACTTCCATAATGTGCTATAGTAAGACCTGTCCAACCTTGAAGTTGACCCCCCCATGCCTGCTCTTCTCTCAGTCCCGCTCTTTCATACAAAGAGTTAATTTACACTTTCATTGCTCATACGGTTAAAGGAAAGAAAAACAATCAGATGAGACTAACGCCCTATGTAGCGGCTGGCAGAGCAGAGAGGTTCATGGACTTTTATATAAGTTATGAGGTGTTGTTCCCTCTGATTTAGTGACACTACTCACATTAGTGTTGGAACATTGGCCAATGGTGAGCGTTTTTTTTTACTGTTGTGTGGCGTTGTTGTTTGTGGAGATGGTGAGTTAGGGGAGTGCATCATTGTCCATCAGGTGAGGGGTTGGATCTGTTGTGAATGCTTATTAAGGGTTATTATAATCTGATCAGGGATGTGTTGGACAGAGTCCCGGATGTGAGCTGAGTCTGGTTCTCACAAACCAAAAACCACAGCTGGTACTGACTGCCATGAGACCCATAGCTCACCACTGGATAGTTTGGAGCTGCATGTTGCATCTCATTGATCTAAGGTCAGTTTTGTCCCCCCCCAATGGTCAAGGTTCTAGTTTTGGGATGGTTAACTGACCCCAGATCTTTGTGTATGCTTCTTTACCATGCACACCCTCTTCCTCTTAAACCTCTCTGGTCCCTACTCTTTACCCTTTGAACTCTTTCCTGCACCCCTCTGCAGCGGAAAAAAAACGTATCTTCCACAGTTCCCAGAGGTGAACCCTGTGAGGCACTGAACTCCGGGAGAGGAGATCAGGGAGAGTTAGAGGGGGGTTGGGGTTACTGTATGTTAGCACAAATCATAAAGAGGAGGAAAGTGTTTTGGATGTTTTTTTCTCTCTTTTGTTTTAGATTCCTCCCTCCTCTCTACCCTCACTGCAATCTATTACATTGTTGTGCTCTTTGCTCCATGGAGTTCCGCTCCACTTCATGGAATCCAGGGAAAGCGGTTTCCTCCTGGCGTGCGTTTGTCCTGGGCAGGGCCCGTTGCTCTCAACCGCGCCTCTCGGCTCAGGAAAGCCGGCGTTTGGCGAGGCTGCTGCACTCTGATAGCATGCCAGAATAAACACACATCAGAGAGGGGAGGGGGAGTAGAGAAAAGGAGAGGGAAATAGAGAGGGGAGGGGGAGTAGAGAGAGGAATTGGAGAGGATTTAAACTCTGGTTTATATAATGTCAGTGGTTCCCAGGTTCTCACCTGTTGCTCTTCGAGTTTGACTTTCTGAAAAATGCATGAATCAATTCTCACCGGTTACTATTGTTGTTAGGCTATGTAGAGGACCACTGATTGACAGTAACATACAGGTAACTGCCAAAATAAAAGGTAACTGCCAAAATCATTTAGCAGATGCTCTTTTCCAGAGCGACTTACAGGAGCAATTAGGGTTAAGTGCCTTGCTCAAGGGCACATATTTTTCACCTAGTCGGCTCAGGGGTTTGAACCTGCAACCTTCTGGTTACTGGCCCAACGCATTTAACCACTAGGCTACCTAATGCCCCAGCATAGTGTCTTTTTTTTAATCTTTAATTTTTTTGTATTTCACCCCCTTTTTCTCCCCAATTTCGTGATATCCAATTACGATCTTCTCTCATCGCTGCAACTCCCCAACAGGCTCGGGAGAGGTGAAGGTCGAGTCATGCGTCCTTCGAAACATGACCCACCAAACCGCCCACTTAACCCGGAAGCCAGCCGCACAAATGTGTTGGAGAAAACACCATTCAACCGACGATCACAATCAGCTTGCAGGTGCCCGGACCGCCACAAGGAGTCGCTAGAGCGCAAAGAGCCAAGTAAAGCCGTCCCAGCCAAACTTTCCCTTCACCCGGACTTCGCTGGTCCAATTGTGCACCGCCCTATGGGTCTCCTGGTCACGGCCGGTTGTGACATAGCCTGGGATCAAACCCGGGTCTGTAGTGACCTGGATTGGAGCTTGGTTTGGATCAGCCAGGCTCTTAAACAGACCACTGCGCCACTTTGTAATATTAAACATTCATGAAGATACAAGTGTCTTACATCATTTAAAAGCTTAACTTCTTGTTAATCCAGCCGCTTTGTCAGATTTCAAAAAGGCGTTACGGCGAAAGCATACCATGCAATTATCTGAGGACAGCTCCCCACATACAAAAGCAAGAAAAACATTTTCCAACCAAGCAGATGCATCACGAAAGTCAGAAATAGAGATAAAATAAAACGCTTACCTTTGAAGATCTTCATCTTTTTTCAATCCCAAGGTCTGTTACACAATGAATAGTCGTTTATAGTCCTTTATATCCCAAACATTTTATTTGGCGCGTTTGATTCAGAAATACACCTGTTCCAACATGCCTACAAAGGATCTAATAAGTTACCTGTAAACTTGGTCCAAACATTTCAAACAACTTTTCTAATCCAACCTCCGGTACCCTAATATGTAAATAATTGATAAAATTTAAGACGTAATAAACTGTTTTCAATACCGGAGGAAAACAAGCAGCACAGTCTCATTCACGCGCACCAAAAGACTAGAGTTCACCTGAGTGACACTTAGAATATGAATATTTCATTTTTAGAAGAAAAAAAAACATTGAACAATTTCTAAAGACTGTTGACATCTAGTGGAAGTGGAATCTAGTGGAAGTCCTCTAGTGGAAGACAGAACTGCAATCTGTCCTCTGGGTTTTGCCTGCCAAATCAGTTCTGTTGTACTCAGACATTATTTTAACAGTTTTAGAAACTTTAGTGTTTTTTATCCAATACTACCATGCATATCCTAGCTTCTGGGCCTGAGTAACAGGCAGTTTACTTGGGCACCTCAGTCATCCAAACTTCTGAATACTGCCACATAGCCTTAAGAAGTTTTAATAGGGTGTTGGGCCACCACGTGCCATAACCGCTTCAATGCACCTTGGCAAGTGTCTTTACCTCTATCGGAGGAATGCAACTTCATTCTTCCACAAGAAATTCCATAACTTTGTGTTTTGTTGATGGTGTAAAACGCTGTTTCAGGCGCCGCTCCAGAATCTTCAGAAAGTGTTCAATTTGGTTGAGATCTGTTGGCTGAGATGGCCATGACATATGTTTTCATGCTCATTAAACCGTTCAGGGACCACTCTGGCCGTGGGGATGGGGGTATAGCCATGGTAGCCAAAATAATGGCCTGCCCAGATTTTTATGCATGACCCTAAGTATGATGGGATGTTAATTGCTTAATTAACTCAAGAACCACACCTGTGTGGAAGCACTTGCTTTCAATATACTTTGTATCCCTCATTTACTCATGTGTTTCCATTATTTTGGCAGTTACATGTATAACTCAAGGCTCACCATCTCCAGGTATACAATTATAGCTATGCAGCTGCAGAAACAAAGAAAAGCAAGCAATTTAGTTACAATTTTGAACAATGTGACGTGTGACATTGCTTGACATGTGAATGAAGAAAATTCCAACTGTCCTTAACTTCAAAGTGGACATGGATGGGGACGTGAGGGTTAACTGTGCAGTGTTATGCCAAGTCTTAGCCGTTATGTTAACTGCTTAGTGATGGAATGGACTGGCTCAAAACAAGAGTGTTGTTTCAAGAGTGGGAGAGCGACAGAGGGAGGGTGAAAGAGGGGGGAAAGGGGAAAATACCTACTTTTCACTCTTTGCAAATGAACAAGAGTCAACTGTAGTGTATTTGTATGTATATTTTGTGTTGATTTATCTCCTGTCCATTAAGTTTAAACAGACGTTACCAACAACTGGAGAGCCTCAACTGTAAACAGCATGAAAAGACAGAGAAATAAAGTGACATAAGGAATATGCATGCATGCTGCATACAGTACACTGTTGATGTGGGCTGCTCTGGGCTAAGCTGCGGATAGAGGTCTACCTGTTACTCCCCCCACGCACACACCAACACTGACTTGTATACATTCTCGCACTCAAAACAGCTCTTAACTTGCTGGGAGATTTAGTTAGCAAAGTGAAATGTTAGTCAAACTCTCTCCCAGCTCGAGCAAAAACTTTTTTTTTTTTTTTTTTAAACCAGAGGAACAAGAGGGGGAGAGCGAGAGAAACGATTGGACCCTGTAAATGTTGTTCTGGCCTGTGATTGGGGAAAGCCTGTTGCTAGGCTTATGTCATTGTATGAGAGGGAATTATTTTTGCTTCCTCTCTGCTAAGCGAAAGGTCAGGTTTGAACTGGTTAGGAGGACTTCTACCACTTGTTGAACTTCCCCACGGTTTTGTGATTTGGTCTCTCCGCTCTCTTGTATTTTCATCTCATGTTAAAAACACTGCAGACACTTTTGGTGCACATAATGTGTACAGCTTTAGTTGTGGCTTCCTTTCTCTTTGTCTTTTAATCCCTTTGACTTGTATCCTGTATCCTTTTATTGGCAAAAGCAGCTAAAAAGTTTGCATTTACAATTGCCATCTTCTAAACTTTTTTCAAACTTTTTTTCCTACATGCCCAAGTGTTTAAATGCTACTCTTTGAATAATTTATTTTTACAGACTCTCTTAAAATGAAAAGATAAATAGTTATAGAGTAGGTACAAAATCACACAATATCATGTTACATATTTGCATGTATTATACATGTTAATTACTTTTGTCAAAGTTAAGGGAGTGACACTGAAATTCCTCTCTACATTCTCTTATGGAGTTGTGCTTTCATGTTAGTTGAATTTCAAGTTGAGAGGGATCAATGTTTTGGAATTCGAACCGGAGCTTGAACTTGTGACTGGTCTGATGTTTGCTGTTTGTTTATTCAGGGCCCATTCTAATCTTAATTACTTTTATCCTGTCCATCAAATGTTATAAAAATCACAAACCAGTTGCATGGATGTGATAGTTAATAGTTTACTAACAGGTCTCTAACTTACTCCTCTCGAACCCCAGCCACCACACCCAAGTATGTAATCTTTCTATGTCTACCATTGTTTGTCTTATCTGTAGCTTAGAATGTATTCCCAGTCAGTTGTAACAATAGGATATTAACTAATGTGTGACAATGCTCTCCACGAGTCCATTATCTCTCGCTCTCTGTGTGTGTGTGTGTGTGTGTGTGTGTGTGTGTGTGTGTGTGTGTGTGTGTGTGTGTGTGTGTGTGTGTGTGTGTGTGTGTGTGTGTGTGTGTGTGTGTGTGTGTGTGTGATAGAACTGCTATGACATAATGTTAGACGCCACCAGATCTCACAGCAATGCGTTAATGATGTCAAACCCTCTACACCGGTCAGTTTGACTGCTCATTCAGACTCAGTGAAGAGAGGACCACGTCCAATCCCTCTGTCCCTTCTTCTCAGAGGCTCACTATCTGCACTGTGAGAACCAGCTTGAGAATGATCCCTGCAGGCTCTCTACCAGCCTCCCACGGCAGTCTAACAAATCATCATGATGTTATAGTAACCACCGCCCCCGCTACGCCCCTGGCTGGCGTGGGTACAGTAAAGCCCCCGAGTAGGTGGTGGTGGTGTGGTAGGGCTGTGTACGCCCCTGAAAATAGTGTTTGGCCATGACACATGTCCGGGGGGCTGGGGGCCAGTCGGGGCCCTAGCCTAGGCTAACTCTTTTATGTGAAAAGGGCATGTCGTAAGCTGAACGCTGACCAGGCCTCTTCTGCTCTGCAACTTTGCTGAGCCATGGGGCTCACACACTGTGCTCGCTCTGCTGCTGGGAAACTGTAGAGTGCTGACTCCAGCCCCAGGGCATGTTTACCCCAACCCCCGCCCCTCCCTAGGGGTAACAGGAGTTGGGGGGGGGGGGGGGGGGGGTGGCATCGTCACACAATGAGTCTGCCAAATGGCGTGCTATGTATCTAGCCAGGCCCATATCAACCAGGCAGCCAGGCTCTTAACTAAAGTGTTAGATTGGAGCTTGGTTCAGATCAGCTTGGTGATAAACAACAATCTGGGCTCCCTCACACCACCACTCCTAATATAACTTGTTTTAGCAGGTTTTTATTTTGTTCTTCCACCCCTGCCTTGAGTTTATTATTAGATAATATTAATATGATCAGCCTTCCAGTGGCGTTGTGCTTCTATTGAGGTTGTTGTTGTTATCTCTGCCATGGAACACTTGACCTGGCTAGATGTGCTGCAGTAATAAGCAATTATCACAATTATGCAGCTGCTATTTACCACCACTAATTTATAATACAATAGTCAGATACTCAGATTTCATGCCACTGCAGTACCTTTTTTTGAGTAGTCACATATCTAGACCAAAGCTCTTTTTCATGCTACAACCATCTGACAAAACAGCATTATAAAATGACTCATAAATTACTTGTACAGTACAAAACACCGACACCAGTGACTGGTGACATCATCCGCTCCAGGCGGTGTCTATACTGACAGGCTCTATGACCCAGAAAGAGAACCGTTTCCTGTCTTTATCGAGACTTCCTGGTAGGTTTGTTTGAGGTGCTATACAGCCCTGTTTGATTTGGTTTAAGGCTGCTTTATCTGAACTGGTAGTCTAAGTGGAAAGCTGGAATTGATTTGCTGTTTGTTGACCTGTACTGTCCAGGTATCTTACTGTGCCATTATAAGATCTGCTGTTTGTTGACCTGTACTGTCCAGGTATCTTACTGTGCCATTATAAGATCTGCTATTTGTTGACCTGTACTGTCCAGGTATCTTACTGTGCCATTATAAGATCTGCTATTTGTTGACCTGTACTGTCCAGGTATCTTACTGTGCCATTATAAGATCTGCTGTTTGTTGACCTGTACTGTCCAGGTATCTTACTGTGCCATTATAACATCTGCCGCCATATTTACAGTTGTGATGCTCCCCATCCTGTTTATAACACACAGAGTAAAGGACTTGCTGTTCTTTTCTCTGTTGTTTTCAATGTACATGACATAAGATAGCAGGTGCCTGCAAACGTCCATGTAGCACCGGGTCAGCTGTGGGTGGAAGGGGTGAAAAATGTATGTATCATGTAATAAAGCCATAATAAGCAGGCAGTTGGTCGAAGTGACCATTTCACGCCATATTGTGCGCTGCAGAGTGATAGTCAGTTGATATCCATTGCCAATCAATGGCAGCAGCAAGGAACACAATTAGAGACGATTGATGATGTTTTCGTGGGGGCTCGCTCTGTGCTCAAGTTAAGACGCTCACCTCTACACATTTCACTCCTCCTCTCTCCGTCCCCTTATATCTCATTGGATGAATGGAGGTTGTTTTCGCCATGGGATTGGCTTTTGCGCACGTCAGTCAACCAAGGCTCCGTTTATTTACGGACTGTATCCGCAGAGAGAGAACGGTATTCTGCTGTAGGACAGCACCGGCGGACAACTGAGCACTTTATTAACCAGTCCCTCAAGAAACAAAGCGAGAAAGGAAACGGCCATCGAATAGACCTTTATATTTGTATACCTGAAAACATAAGATCGCGCCGAGAACACATTATGAAGCACGCAACTGCAGCAACAGAAACCATTGAAAATGATTCATTTACAGTGACAGACGTATTTAAAATATGCACTCGGTGTGAACGGCTAAGCAAAAAGGTAAGACTAAAATAAAGGGGAAATTATTTTGACAGTGAATGCATGTTTTGGAAAGCCCGTGCTTTCGTTTTGGAAGTTAGATTATTAATTTGTGACAAGACAATTTTCATGTCATTTTAGCCATTTGTTTTCTGTGGCTTCGAGCGAAGGAACTGCAGTGCAGTCTTTTCTTTTGTGTCCAACCTTGTTTACGCGTTTGAGGAGTTTGCGCTGCTTGTCAACTCTACTTTATTTCCAGTTCTTTGTCATCCTACTGCCAACTCTATAGACCGTTCGGTATACGGTTCTACTTTTTTCGGTTGGTGTACTTCAATGCAAGACAGTATTGTCGCTTTCGAATAATCTTCGGCAGGCAGTTCTAGGTCATTCATTCCGCCAGCTCTGCGCGGCGCAGAAGGACAGAAACGGAGCAGACAGTCAGCCCTAGCCTGTAGGACATGTCGCAATCAGCGACTTTTCAAGTTGACAGTTGGCTGTTTTTATGTTGAGTGAGATGTCAATCATATTTTCAATTCGTTTATTTAACTATTTTAGTATGCGAGCCTCTCTGATCAATAACATTGTGTCAAATATTGTATCAAGGGTATTACTTGTATCAAGGGTGTATCAAACTGCAAATGGTTACATAGCCACTGTAGGCATGATACATTATCTATCAAGCCTTCTTTTTGTGTATTTTGTTAGTTTTGTAACATTTATAGATACTGCTGTTATGGCTTGCTGCAGCTAAATGTTGAACAAAGAGATGTATTTCTGCACAGGCTGCGGTTGCAGTGCGCCAACCCGACTATAGAGCGAACATGTGGGCTAGAGGAAGGGGTGACAGATACGATATCCCACAGAAGGATGTACAATATTACACGGTCAGGGCTCGCAGCCAAAATGGTACGAAGAATCGCAATTAGAGTTTTCCCCCTGTGCCTTTAGCTTTTGACGCCAATGAGCACTGTTGCATTTGGCTCTTGCATAACTATAATATGTGTTTTCTATATTATTTTGTCTTGCAGGACTTTGGAGTTCGAATCCCAAGACCCCTGGGAAATGGACCAAGTAGATTTATCCCTGAAAAAGAGGTATGGAGAACTTTTTTTACCACGAGTTTTCTTTGGACTTCAAAACATTTTACTTATCTAGGCAAATTGTCAATAACTTTTACATTTTATTACATATATTTAGTTAGCATCTTATACCAATAAGTGAATTACATTAAATTCACTGTCTCTATTGCGTCAGATCCTTCAAGTCAGTAAAGTAGACCCCAGGACACAATCGATATTTGAGGACGCATTCGCAGCACTGGGTCGCCTTGACAACATCTCCTTGGTGATGGGCTTCCACCCACAATACCTGGAGAGCTTTCTGAGGACACAGCACTACCTGCTGCAGATGGACGGGCCCTTATCCCTGCACTACCGCCACTACATAGGCATCATGGTGAGATCCCTAACCCCCTTTTCCAACCTCTACACTACCATAGTATAGCCACTACAAGCCCTGTATATCTCTCTACCTACAGAGAGTACGTTTTGAATTCTTGGACACTCGCCTATAGACTGTACATTTTAGAGTTCTTGGGCATTCTGGTAATTGTTTCCCCTCCCAGGCTGCAGCCAGACACCAGTGTTCCTACCTGGTCAACCTGCACGTCAACGACTTTCTCCAGGTGGGAGGGGACTCCAAGTGGCTGAATGGCCTGGACGGAGCCCCACAGAAGCTGCAGGCCCTCGGGGAGCTCAACAAGATCCTGGCCCACCGGCCCTGGCTCCTCACCAAGGCACACATCGCGGTACGTGCGGTTGGGGTGGAGGGGCTGGATCTGTGACACAAACCCCCAGGACTGGACAGAGGGACAGGTTAGGGTTATGTAACAGATACTGAAATGATGGGATGAGGCCTGGCCTGAGTTACACAGCTGCTGACTTTGCAGAGTTAGTTATATAACTTTTTGAAAGGGGGATCTGTATAGAAGGAAGAGGGGAAGGGATGGGTAGAGAGAATAAAACAACTGGAAAGCGATGGATTGATAGAATGTGAGACAGGAAAAGAAAAAATTCCACCCAAAGGAAACTACTGATTGACTGACATATCAGCTCTCCCCCAACCCACCCCCACCCCCCCTCTAGCACCTGCTGAAGGCTGAAGAACACAGCTGGTCCCTGGCTGAGCTGATCCATGCTGTGGTGCTCCTCACACACTACCACTCCCTGGCCTCCTTTACCTTCGGGTGTGGCATCACCCCCGAGATCCACAGTGACGGGGGGCACACCTTCAGACCCCCCTCCCTCAGCCAGTACTGTGTCTGCGACATCGCCAATGGCAACGGTCACAGCCACCTGGAGGAGAGGAGAGGCAATCACCAGGTGAGCGGGAGGAGGAGAGTCAGGACTGTGTGTGGGTGAGCGAGGGAGAGAAGCTGTAGGTTTGTTAGTCACTCGGCTTTGACACCCGTGTGGTTGTGAGCGCAGTGATTCTTGTGGTTGTGGTTGCCCTTTGTATGACCAGTGCCCTGAACCAGAATGTGTGTGTGTTCAGGTGTCAGAGGTGTCTGGTGAGGTGGAGGTGCTGATGGAGAGGATGAAGCAGCTGCAGGAGTGTCGTGATGAAGAGGAAGCCAGTCAGGAGGAGATGGCCACCCGCTTTGAGAGGGAGAAGACTGAGAGCATGCTGGTGGCCACGGCAGAGGACGAGGAGTGTGTGCCATCCAGAGACGTATCCAGGCTCTTTGAAGACCCCAGCTACGGCTACAAGGACTTTTCCAGGAGAGGAGAACATGTACCCACCTTCAGAGTGCAGGTATATAATACACGTGTACACACACACACCCCTTTAGGGAGAGCCAGAAAGAGAGAAAGTGAAGTTGTTTTTTTTTCAATAACTTCAAGATTACATTTTCTAAATGTTACCATGTTGAGCTATGGACTATCTGATTGATCAATTGATATCTAGACATTCTGAATAACTCCTTGCTTTCCTCTCTTCAGGACTACAGTTGGGAGGACCACGGCTACTCCCTGGTGAACCGTCTGTACCCTGACGTTGGTCAGCTGCTGGATGAGAAGTTCCAGATGGCCTACAACCTGACCTACAACACCATGGCCATGCACAAAGATGTGGACACCACCATGCTGCGCAGGGCTATCTGGAACTACATCCACTGCATGTTCGGCATCAGGTACGTCACTCACTGGCTCTGTACAAACACATCTACTCATGTAAATGTATATATTTCATGATGTAATATGCTAGATTCAGTCAAAAGAAGAATGTGATCACGTGTTTAATACATTGACAAAGTGCAGTAATTTCGTACAGTAATGTAGTTATTAGTAAAGAAATATCTATGTCTCAGGTATGATGACTATGACTACGGGGAGATTAACCAGCTGTTGGACCGCAGCTTTAAGGTCTACATTAAGACCATGGTGTGCAGTCCAGAGAAAACCACCAAACGAATGTACGAGAGCTTCTGGAGACAGTTCCAGCACTCCGAGAAGGTGAGGGGACAACTTTCTATTTGATTTCTTATTCCATGGGTTTCTGTTTCTGTTAGCATTTAACATTTCTATATAGTTTCCTCTCCTAGTTGTTGATCTGTGTGACTGGAGTAATGTTGTGGAGCAGTTTTGTAATGCGTTCTACTCTCTCTTTCTCCCTCTCTCTTCCAGGTCCATGTCAATCTGCTTCTTATGGAAGCGCGCATGCAGGCAGAACTGCTCTACGCTCTGAGAGCGATCACCCGCTACATGACATGAAATGCTTTTGGCGTTTATCATTGTTTTTTGCTGTCATTGTCTTTGCTCTCGTGGGACACTTCAGAAGAAATAAACCGAGGGGGGAAAACAGAAAACTAAAAAGATGAAAGGTAACCCTGTCCGTCGTGACGAAGCTCGTCCTCGTGATGTGGAAAGAAAAATGAACAGAACAAATGAGAGAACAAAAAAAAGCAAATGAAAGAAGAAGAAAAAAAAGAACTGCAAAAAGAAAAGTCATCTCAACCTACTTGTGGAAAGATAAGCTGTCCTCTTTACCTGCAGTGCCAAACCTCACCATGAGGGGGCAGCCTGGAGCAGACACTCTGCTGGGCCAGAGGAAAAGAAACCGATGACAGGCCACCCTTCCAGTATTCTAATACACCTCAGTGGATGATGTCAATAGAATCTCCATATAGTGTGAAAACCCACAGCAAATCTCCAGAAAGCAAAGCAGTGCATCAGTCTGCGCTTGATAATGTAGTCACTGTTTTTTGTTGAATATATTTTGCTTTAGTCTTTTTGTATTAAGAGAAGTTGTTATCATCATGTGGTTGTTGTTGCGGTAACTGGAGATGATGGAAGCATTATTTGGCGTGTGTTGGTGTGCCTGGTTATGTCATACACCACAGTATAGTGTGTAGAGGTGCTGCCTGATACTGCTGCTCATTTAAGCAAGGGGTCATATTGACCCCCCCAATCCTCCCTCCCTCCCTCCCACCCCTAAGAACCCTATCCATCATAAACCCACAGCATTACCCCCCCCCCCTTCCCCAATACCCCCCACCCTGAAACTGTTTGTGTAAGCTAACCCAAGAAGTGTGTGAAAGCGGAGAGGTGTTGGAAAAACTAAAAAATAACACTGTCTGAGCCCTATTTAGTTCGACTGTATGTATGATGAACCCATTCTGTATGAGAGACTGATGTCAGTGACAAATATCATGTGTGGATGTGTGTGTAACTCCATGTGTTTTACAGAAAATATAATGAAAAAAGTGATGAAATTTAAAAAAACAGGAAGAAAGCGAGGTAATTTGAAGTGTGAAACTTCTTGCCTCTGCTGTAGCTCTTTCCATGTGGTGACTGTTACATTGTTTTGTTTCTGGTAAAAAAAAGCTTTGTCCTGTAAGAAAAAGAACATGAAAGCTAAAACAAAGTGGTCTTCCAGGGGATTGGCTTCCGGTTGTCATAACAATGACCTCACCTGTCTGTCTTCCGCTCACCCTCGACCTTTGACCCTGGCCTGGGCATCCTAACACTTTCAAAGCTTTGGGTATTGTGAATTGTACCAGTAAATAAATACCTCTTCTGTTTTCTTTTCTATCGCATTAAGAAGTGCTCTTTGGCGAGCAGAATGACTCTTATCATTCTGGGTCGCTTGGCTTTCATTCGTAGGGAGCCCAGTTGGTCCTCATTGGACGGACTGTGGTCGATACGGTCCGACTGCAGTCGGTCATAGATGTGCTTGTTCCCTCTGGGAGCCTAACCAGTGCAAACGCAGTTTTTTTTTAACGAGGGGTAGACTCTCCACCCTTTTATTTTTGTTGACTAAAAACAGTAAAGTACTACATTCTACTGAGGGTGGATTGATACAGTTGGACAGTTGAATGATTGTTTCCCGTTAAGAGGAGGAGGAAGATGAGGATGATTATGGAATGGTACATTATTTGGGGGTGGTTGTGAGAGGAAGTGTAGAGGTTTTATCAAACTTCTGACTAATGTCAGATACTGAAACTTTTTATATAAAAAAAATGGAATGTTTTTGAATCATTGTATTTTTTTTGTTTTCTCCATAGAACTGTTGCTGCTGCATCAACATAATCATATCATTATTACATATAAATAATCTATACATTGAATCATTCATGAAACAAGCCCACCAAGTTGTAGTCACAGCACACATGCCTGTATTATCTCCAACCTTAACAATAAAGATCTGATCTCCATCAATGACATTTTACAATATGTCATCAGTAATGATGTAGGAAACATTTGGCTATTACAGATGCATTTTGCACAGTTAATGCAATTGAGTATAACCGCATGTGTTGAGTGTGGACCCACTGGTTCAATGTCTAGTTTTGATTTAGATTTGGTTGACTTGTCGACTAACATGAATAAAAGTCACCATCTCATTGGATTTAGGTTAAAAGTTAGGTGAAGAAATAGTAAATTGTTTTGATTGCTTTTTTCCACTTCCATTCAACCTCAACCCATTTCATTTTTTGTTGAAATCATGTCAATGTTGATTCAACTTGTTTTTGTCCAGTGGGGAGTCAGTCCTCCCATTTTATACTATACTGAACTCTGTGGTTCAATGTTTGCTTGTGTTGATGAGTCCAAGGTTGAACGTAACTCCCACACCTGTTGTGCTAGAACACTTGGATCTGTCTAATGTGCAGTGAGATGAGGGAAAATTTCTTCTAGGATCACCTTTGACCTCTATTCTGCTCACCTTCCTGTCCTGTTCCCCCTGCGGAAACTCCCTGGCATCCTTGTGGGTGACTGGCTGTATAGACTGAATTCTCTGGATGTTCAGGGACTTTTCTATTGAGGGTGACTTGGTCCATATCTCTGATACTGAACTGCCTCATTTCCCTACAACAATCTGAACAGGATGAGACTATTATAAACAATAGATGCACTTAATACCTCCACAATTACCCAACTAACTAACCTTATCAACCCAGACGGACAGGTGTGTATCATGTAGAGAACCATGTGTGTCATTAACTATGGCTGATGAAATGCTATTGGGTTGTGGTCACTGTAAGGCGTTATTATTGCAGGATAGGTTTACTTTATTTTGACAGAAGTGCTGTTTTTGTACTTATTTGATGTAATGATGTGATTTAAAAACCGCTGTTCTTTACTAACTTTGCAGGAGTACTGCCCGGCCTGGTCCATATCTGTAACAATAAAGGCTTTGAGAAGGAGAACGTTTACCACACTTTGGTTTGTTGTGGCTTATTACTGACAGCAGTTCAAAGATTAACAATATCCTAACTTTATCACCACAGAAGCAATTTACAATTATTGCGATGTAAGAGTAGCTTATGATGATAATAATATTACATTACCAGTTACATTATGGTACAACAAAAACAGTTTGTCATACAGGTCAGAGGCTCAAAATATGTCATAGCTAGGGCCAAGAGGGTTTCCTGACTTGGAAAACACTAAACCCAAGTAACAGCCTATAACTAAGTCCCAGAGTTGTCCCTGGTCAGGACCTTACTAATGGAATTAGAGAGCCTGGTAGAACCGCAAGGTGAAGTGTGTTGAGTACAGACACACTGGAGGCAGGGCACAGCAAGAAGAAAGGCTAGGACATCACACTTTAGGGAGGGAGACTGTGTAGATGGCAGACAGTTTCAGTCTGGATCCTGTCTCTGAGCCACAGGACGGAACTCTGACTCCCAGAATGCTCAGTGGAAGTCCCTCGTAATCACCAGAGGTCCACTGCAGCGCTTCCTCCTGGTCTAAGGGAAAGGGGATACCTAGTCAGTTGTACAACCGAATGCATTAAACTGAAACGTGTCTTCCGCATTTAACCCAACCCCTCTGAATCAGAGCTTCCTCAAAATGATACAACATAAAAAATAAAGTATGTTTACAGCAGAAGACCAAAGCATATAACTATAAAAGGTTATTCACAAGACTTTCAGTAAAATAACCTCTTCTAAATCATTTCCATACCTAGGTACAGTGTTTGGACCTCAAGCAGTGCCTCTCTCTCCTGGTTGTCCAGTGTGGCTGGGGAGTCTGTCCTCGCCCCCCCCTTCTCAGTGAGGTTCCACAGGGTCTGACACACCAGGCCAGCCAGCTGGCCCAACGTCCCTCACTGTCTGCCAGCCTGCACACACACATCACATGACAGGAGAGAGGGGTTTAAGTCACACACATGATTCACACACTGCCTTATATTAGCTCTCCCTGAGTGCATCTGCTGCTAAAAGGTGGGCTGATAAAACTCCGGACAGTTCTGCCCCCCCAGGCAGCATTAGAGAGGAGCAGCTTCAACAGCATGAGACAGAGAGAAGGAAGGAAAATATAGCTTGTTTGGTCGTATTATATCAAAGATATTGCGGTCGTACTGTCAACCGGTGCCTGCGTCATAGTGTGTGTTTCGTTTCTGGGTCTGACTGGAAAGGCCCTTTGGTGTGGTGGAGAAGTTCTCCTCTCCCTCTCTCTGTCTCTAATGTAAAGCAGCATGCATGGCCTGTCATAAACTGTGATCAAAACAGGATATTGAGCGGCCTGATTTGGGTCCCCAGCCACAGTGCTGAGGAGAAATTTAAAAAACGGCTTTCAGTTTCAAGTTTTATTTGTCACATTCACCAGTAGTGAGGTGCTTAACCTGCTATCTCTACCCAACAGAGCAGTTGTATATTAGTACAACGAAAAACTAAGAAATAATAGAAGAACCTCTATACAGGGTCAGTGTCAATACCACATTTACAATGTGCAGGGATACTGGAGTAATGAGGTAGATATGTACAGTGACTTGCGAAAGTATTCGGCCCCCTTGAACTTTGCGACCTTTTGCCACATTTCAGGCTTCAAACATAAAGATATAAAACTATTTTTTTGTGAAGAATCAACAACAAGTGGGACACAATCATGAAGTGGAACGACATTTATTGGATATTTCAAACTTTTTTAACAAATCAAAAACTGAAAAATTGGGTGCAAAATTATTCAGTCCCTTTACTTTCAGTACAGCAAACTCTCTCCAGAAGTTCAGTGAGGATCTCTGAATGATCCAATGTTGACCTAAATGACTAATGATGATAAATACAATCCACCTGTGTGTAATCAAGTCTGTATAAATGCACCTGCACTGTGATAGTCTCAGAGGTCCGTTAAAAGCGCAGAGAGCATCATGAAGAACAAGGAACACACCAGGCAGGTCCGAGATACTGTTGTGAAGAAGTTTAAAGCCGGATTTGGATACAAAAAGATTTCCCAAGCTTTAAACATCCCAAGGAGCACTGTGCAAGCGATAATATTGAAATGGAAGGAGTATCAGACCACTGTAAATCTACCAAGACCTGGCCGTCCCTCTAAACTTTCAGCTCATACAAGGAGAAGACTGATCAGAGATGCAGCCAAGAGGCCCATGATCACTCTGGATGAACTGCAGAGATCTACAGCTGAGGTGGGAGACTCTGTCCATAGGACAACAATCAGTCGTATATTGCACAAATCTGGCCTTTATGGAAGAGTGGCAAGAAGAAAGCCATTTCTTAAAGATATCCATAAAAAGTGTCGTTTAAAGTTTGCCACAAGCCACCTGGGAGACACACCAAACATGTGGAAGAAGGTGCTCTGGTCAGATGAAACCAAAATTGAACTTTTTGGCAACAATGCAAAACATTATGTTTGGTGTAAAAGCAACACAGCTCATCACCCTGAACACACCATCTCCACTGTCAAACATGGTGGTGGCAGCATCATGGTTTGGGCCTGCTTTTCTTCAGCAGGGACAGGGAAGATGGTTAAAATTGATGGGAAGATGGATGGAGCCAAATACAGGACCATTCTGGAAGAAAACCTGATGGAGTCTGCAAAAGACCTGAGACTGGGACGGAGATTTGTCTTCCAACAAGACAATGATCCAAAACATAAAGCAAAATCTACAATGGAATGGTTCAAAAATAAACATATCCAGGTGTTAGAATGGCCAAGTCAAAGTCCAGACCTGAATCCAATCGAGAATCTGTGGAAAGAACTGAAAACTGCTGTTCACAAATGCTCTCCATCCAACCTCACTGAGCTCGAGCTGTTTTGCAAGGAGGAATGGGAAAAAATTTCAGTCTCTCGATGTGCAAAACTGATAGATACCCCAAGCGACTTACAGCTGTAATCGCAGCAAAAGGTGGCGCTACAAAGTATTAACTTAAGGGGGCTGAATAATTTTGCACGCCCAATTTTTCAGTTTTTGATTTGTTAAAAAGGTTTGAAATATCCAATAAATGTCGTTCCACTTCATGATTGTGTCCCACTTGTTGTTGATTCTTCACAAAAAAATACAGTTTTATATCTTTATGTTTGAAGCCTGAAATGTGGCAAAAGGTCGCAAAGTTCAAGGGGGTCGAATACTTTCGCAAGGCACTGTACATCTAGGCATGGATTAGGAGAAAGTGACTGGTAGCAGTATTAATAATAATAATAAACAGTATGACAGCAGCGTAAGTGATGGGTGGGTGTGTGTGCAAAAGTGTCAGCGTAGGCGTGATACACTGTGTACAAAAACATTTTACACCCATGAGATAGACTGACCAGGTGAATCCAGGTGAAAGCTATGACCCCTTATTGAAATCAACTTCAATCACTTTGGATGAAGGGGAGGAGACAGATTAAAGAAGGATTTTTAAGCCTTGAGACCATTAAAACATGGATTGTGTGTGTGCCATTCAGAAGGTGAATGGGCAAGACAAAAGATTTAAGTGCTTTTGAACAGGGTATGGTAGTAGCTGCCAGGTGTACCAATTTCCCATGTGTATCAAAAATGGTCCACCACCCAAAGGACATCCAGGCAACTTGACATAACTGTAGGAAGTATTTGAGTCTACGCGAGCCAGCATCCCTGTGGAACGCTTTGGACACCTTGTAGAGTCCATGTCCTGATGAACCGAGGCTGTTCTGAGGGCAAAAAGGGGTGCAACTCGGGCCTCCAGGGTGGCGCAGGGGTCTAAGGCACTGCATCGCTGTGCCACCAGCGATCGGGAGGTCCGTGGGGCGACACAATTGGCCTAGCGTCGTCAGGCTTAGGGAGGGTTTGACCGGTAGGGATATCCTTGTCTCATCGCGCTCTAGCGACCCCTGTGGTGGGCCGGGCGCAGTGCGCGCTAACCAGGTCGCCAGGTGTACTGTGTTTCTTCCGACACATTGGTGCGGCTGGCTTCCGGGTTGGATGCGCGCTGTGTTAAGAAGCAGTGCGGCTTGGTTGGGTTGTGTTTCAGAGGACGCATGACTATCGACCTTCGTCTCTCCCGAGCCCGTATGGGAGTTGTAGCGATGAGACAAGACAGTAACTACTAACAATTGGATACCACGAAATTGGGGAGAAAAAGAGGGTTAAAAAATATATATATTTTAAAAGGGGTGCAACTAAATATTAGGAAGGTGTTCTTAATGTTTTGTACACTCAGTGTATATGTAAACAGGGCTGAAATGTGACTGGTAGCTAAATACTGTTAATATACAAATAGTAATGTAAACATGAGTAATAGTGACCAGCAGCAGGATAATTAGATAGATACTAATGGTGTCAATAATCAATGAACAGCAGCGTATTGGGGGGGGGGGCATCTCTCTCTCTCTGTCAGTGTGTGGGAGGGAGGCGGAAGGGAAGAGCTCACAGCTGAAACTGAGAATTTCACACCCGCCTGTCCCAGTCAGTCCTGAAACCATCATTCCAACCACCTAGAAGTTTCACAAGAAACCAACCCAGCTCTAAAGAGCACAGAACATCCTGTTCTCTCTTTGGCTCTTTCAGGCTGAAAAAGGATGTGCAACAACAAAAAAACACAAAGAAGAAAGAAAGAAATTGAAGAAAAAATATGTGTTAGATGTTTGGCACCTGTCTCCAGCAGACAGGAAACTGGTACCAAACAAGGAGTGACTGTATAGAGTTTTACAGTGAAGGGTTTGTACAGTGTGATACGTGTATTCACGGGACATACAAACAGCCGTACGTTTCAGAGTAAATCACCTTGGCTGGCCTTGGTGTGTCCGTCCTGTCAATACATTTATCAGATATAACTGTGGGCTGTTTGGGTACACCTTTTTTCAGATGTTCTGAGAACATTATTGGGACGTTATTAGAACATTTTGGGAACATTATGGGGATGTTATGAGAACATTATGGGACCATAATTTCACTCTTACATTACCCTAAAAATGCTGAAACTCCCTCAGTGTGTCCAGCAGGTCGTGTACTAGGTGTTTGTTAGCTGCCAGGGTAGGCCCCACTGCAGGGTGGATGAACAGAATCCGAACCAGCTTCACCAGCATGTTCTCCTTCTCCCGCCCCCACACGGGAGAAGTACAGAGTGTACGGGCGTCCCTGGCTGGAGGTGTGTGGGTGTGTGTATGGTAGGGGGGTCTCCCCTCGTAGGTGTTGTAGAGCCCCAGCAGCACGGACACACACCCATCAGCTGTGAAGAGGTGCTCTCTGGCCTCACTGCTCTGAGACGTTAGGTTACCCAGAGGGATGAGCAGACGCACCCCCAGGTCCTGTGTGGAGGAGAGACAGAGGATTAGGTTGAATGTGTGTGTGTGTTATCCACATAAACAAATACCTTGGTGATTATAGAGAGTAATACATTTCTCCTATCAGATATGACCTGGCATTCATCACATTTACCGTTTCTCCCCCACCACAACAACAAGGATTGAAACCTGTATACCACGTTTGTTTCTCAAATCGCACTCTTCCCATCCCCTAAAGTGTGTGTCACAAACACAGAAACACACACAGTTACCCAGGGCCTGGCTGGGCTGACTGGCCAGTATGGCTGATATGAACGTACTGTACTGACAAATTTATGGGGACAGGCTGTCCTGTCAAAGAGCTATCCAGGACACAATGTGATCAACCGTGCGTCTATGTATAATAACAGGGGGATATCTGTGTGTCTCCTGTGTGTGTGTGTTTATTTCCTGGCTGATTAAGTCCTCTCTGATTACCAGAGCCTCCCTCCCCACCCCGTCTCCCTAAGGGCAGGATGACTTCCTCAGTTTCTCCTGTGACGATGATTAAAGTCAAAACGCACGCGCACACTGCTGTAACTATACTGGGACTTGGAGTGCATGAACAACTTCCTGAAGATAAATAGGCTTAGTCAATGTGCAGTATAAACACTGGGAGTAAATGGGCTCATCTGCTTCCCACACACACACGGGGCCCAGCTCACCTGTTCCCGCTGGCGTTTACTCATCAGTTCTATAAATAGTGTGTAGCAGCCAGGGGTCTGGGCCAAAGTAGGAGGACAACAAATAACACTGACCAGATAGGCTCTCACTGGACTGCTATTGTCACAAAAAAAAGATTAGCTTTACTGGCATTACTTGTGGAAATAGGGAGTGCTACATGCTTTTAGAATCATATACTGTCAGATAGTGAACTGTTGACCTAACTGAGGAACTCAATTTAACCTTGCGCAATACCCTAGATGCAGTTGCACCCCTAAAAACTAAAAACATTTCTCATAAGAAACTAGCTCCCTGGTACACAGAAAATACCCGAGCTCTGAAGCAAGCTTCCAGAAAATTGGAACGGAAATGGCGCCACACCAAACTGGAAGTCTTCCGTCTAGCTTGGAAAGACAGTACCGTGCAGTACCGAAGAGCCCTTACTGCTGCTCGATCATCCTATTTTTCTAACTTAATTGAGGAAAATAAGAACAATCCGAAATTCCTTTTTGATACTGTCGCAAAGCTAACTAAAAAGCAGCATTCCCCAAGAGAGGATGACTTTCACTTTAGCAGTGATAAATTCATGAACTTCTTTGAGGAAAAAATTATGATTATTAGAAAGCAAATTACAGACTCCCCTTTAAATCTGCGTATTCCTTCAAAGCTCAGTTGTCCTGAGTCTGCACAACTCTACATGGATCTAGGATCAAGAGAGACGCTTAAGTGTTTTAGTACTATATCTCTTGACACAATGATGAAAATAATCATGGCCTCTAAACCTTCAAGCTGCATACTGGACCCTATTCCAACTAAACTACTGAAAGAGCTGCTTCCTGTGCTTGGCCCTCCTATGTTGAACATAATAAACGGCTCTCTATCCACCGGATGTGTACCAAACTCACTAAAAGTGGCAGTAATAAAGCCTCTCTTGAAAAAGCCAAACCTTGACCCAGAAAATATAAAAAACTATCGGCCTATATCGAATCTTCCATTCCTCTCAAAAATCTTAGAAAATACTGTTGCGCAGCAACTCACTGCCTTCCTGAAGACAAACAATGTATACGAAATGCTTCAGTCTGGTTTTAGACCCCATCATAGCACTGAGACGGCACTTGTGAAGGTGGTAAATGACATTTTAATGGCATCGGACCGAGGCTCTGCATCTGTCCTCGTGCTCCTAGACCTTAGTGCTGCTTTTGATACCATCGATCACCACATTCTTTTGGAGAGATTGGAAACCCAAATTGGTCTACACGGACAAGTTCTGGCCTGGTTTAGATCTTATCTGTTGGAAAGATATCAGTTTGTCTCTGTGAATGGTTTGTCCTCTGACAAATCAACTGTAAATTTCGGTGTTCCTCAAGGTTCCGTTTTAGGACCACTATTGTTTTCACTATATATTTTGCCTCTTGGGGATGGTATTTGAAAACATAATGTTAACTTTCACTGCTATGCGGATGACACACAGCTGTACATTTCAATGAAACATGGTGAAGCCCCAAAATTGCCCTTGCTAGAAGCATGTGTTTCAGACATAAGGAAGTGGATGGCTGCAAACTTTCTACTTTTAAACTCGGACAAAACAGATATTTTTTTTATTTTTTTTTTACCTTTATTTTACTAGGCAAGTCAGTTAAGAACAAATTCTTATTTTCAATGACGGCCTAGGAACAGTGGGTTAACTGCTTGTTCAGGGGCAGATGCTTGTTCTAGGTCCCAAGAAACAAAGAGATCTTCTGTTGAATCTGACAATTAATCTTAATGGTTGTACAGTCGTCTCAAATAAAACTGTGAAGGACCTCGGCGTTACTCTGGACCCTGATCTCTCTTTTGAAGAACATATCAAGACCATTTCAAGGACAGCTTTTTTCCATCTACGTAACATTGCAAAAATCAGAAACTTTCTGTCCAAAAATGATGCAGAAAAAAATGTATCCATGCTTTTGTCACTTCTAGGTTAGACTACTGCAATGCTCTACTTTCCGGCTACCCGGATAAAGCACTAAATAAACTTCAGTTAGTGCTAAATACGGCTGCAAGAATCCTGACTAGAACCAAAAAATTTGATCATATTACTCCAGTGCTAGCCTCCCTACACTGACTTCCTGTCAAAACAAGAGCTGATTTCAAGGTTTTACTGCTAACCTACAAAGCATTACATGGGCTTGCTCCTACCTATCTCTCTGATTTGGTCCTGCCGTACATACCTACACGTACGCTACGGTCACAAGACGCAGGCCTCCTAATTGTCCCTAGAATTTCTAAGCAAACAGCTGGAGGCAGGGCTTTCTCCTATAGAGCTCCATTTTTATGGAACGGTCTGCCTACCCATGTCAGAGACGCAAACTCGGTCTCAACCTTTAAGTCTTTACTGAAGACTCATCTCTTCAGTGGGTCATATGATTGAGTGTAGTCTGGCCCAGGAGTGGGAAGGTGAACGGAAAGGCTCTGGAGCAACGAACCACCCTTGCTGTCTCTGCCTGGCCGGTTCCCCTCTTTCCACTGGGATTCTCTGCCTCTAACCCTATTACAGGGGCTGAGTCACTGGCTTACTGGGGCTCTCTCATGCCGTCCCTGGAAGGGGTGCGTCACCTGAGTGGGTTGATTCACTGATGTGGTCATCCTGTCTGGGTTGGCACCCCCCCTTGGGTTGTGCCGTAGTGGAGATCTTTGTGGGCTATACTCAGCTTTGTCTCAGGATGGTAAGTTGGTGGTTGAAGATATCCCTCTAGTGGTGTGGGTGCTGTGCTTTGGCACAGTGGGTGGGGTTATATCCTTCCTGTTTGGCCCTGTCCGGGGGTGTCCTCGGATGGGGCCACAGTGTCTCCTGACCCCTCCTGTCTCAGCCTCCAGTATTTATGCTGCAGTAGTTTATGTGTCGGGGGGCTGGGGTCAGTTTGTTATATCTGGAGTACTTCTCCTGTCCAATTCGGTGTCCTGTGTGAATCTAAGTGTGCATTCTCTAATTCTCTCCTTCTCTCTCTCGGAGGACCTGAGCCCTAGGACCATGCCCCAGAACTACCTGACATGATGACTCCTTGCTGTCCCCAGTCCACCTGGCCGTGCTGCTCCTCCAGTTTCAACTGTTCTGCCTTATTATTATTCGACCATGCTGGTCATTTATGAACATTTGAACATCTTGGCCATGTTCTGTTATAATCTCCACCCGGCACAGCCGGAAGAGGACTGGCCACCCCACATATGCTCTCTCTAATTCTCTTTCTTTCTCTCTCTTGGAGGACCTGAGCCCTAGGACCATGCCCCAGGACTACCTGACATGATGACTCCTTGCTGTCCCCAGTCCACCTGGCCATGCTGCTCCTCCAGTTTCAACTGTTCTGCCTTATTATTATTCGACCATGCTGGTCATTTATGAACATTTGAACATCTTGGCCATGTTCTGTTATAATCTCTACCCGGCACAGCCAGAAGAGGACTGGCCACCCCACATAGCCTGGTTCCTCTCTAGGTTTCTTCCTAGGTTTTGGCCTTTCTTGTGAGTTTTTCCTAACCACCGTGCTTCTACACCTGCATTGCTTGCTGTTTGGGGTTTTAGGCTGGGTTTCTGTACAGCACTTTGAGATATCAGCTGATGTACGAAGGGCTATATAAATAAATTTGATTTTGATTTGATTCTTGTAAAGTTGTATGAGAAAAAAAGTTATTTTTGTACACACAGTAATGTAATGCACAAGGTCAAGAAGTGTTGTAAATGGTCTGAGGTCTATACTGTCCCACTTTCAATTAAACAGTTAAACGTAAGGTTTTCAGCCTGAGGTGAGATGTTTTAGGTGTACAGTGTGTATGTGTGTGTTTGTGTGGTACAGGTACAGGTACCTGAACACCCTGGCAATGTTGATATCTTGTTCTCCGTGGTGATGGTGCAGCGCCTGGCACAGTTTGGTCAGGGCACAGTGGGAGATGCAGAGGGGGCGGGATTCTGGGTGGTCAGCCAGATGAAAGGGGATTCATCAGAGAAAATGACTTTACCCCAGTCCTCAGCAGTCCAATCCCTGTAGCTTTTGCAGAATATCAGTCTGTCCCTGATGTTTTTCCTGGAGAGAAGTGGCTTCTTTGCTGCCCTTCTTGACACCAGGCCATCCTCCAAAACTCTTCACCTCACTGTGCGTGCAGATGCACTCATACCTGCTGCCATTCCTGAGCAAGCTCTGTACTGGTGGTGCCCCGATCCTGCAGCTGAATCAACTTCAGGAGACGGTCATGGCGCTTGCTGGACTTTCTTGAGCGCCCTGAAGCCTTCTTCACAACAATTGAACCGCTCTCCTTGAAGTTCTTGATGATCCGATAAATGGTTGATTTAGGTGCAATCTTACTGGCAGCAATATCCTTGCCTGTGAAGCCCTTTTTGTGCAAAGCAATGATGACGGCACATGTTTCCTTGCAGGTAACCATGGTTGACAGAGAAAAAACAGTGATTCCAAGCACCACCCTCCTTTTGAAGCTTCCAGTCTGTTATTCGGAACTCAATCAGCATGACAGAGGGATCTCCAGCCTTGTCCTCGTCAACACTCACACCTGTGTTAACGAGAGAATCACTGACATGAATGTTCACATATATAGGTTGACCCAAACAGCACAAACATCTTCTGAGAATGACTCCTAATCTTTGGAAAGTTTTGTTCATCGAGAGAGGCATATAACCTCGTTAGTGATATTGTTTTGAATAGTTCTCCAATCACTGCATCAGACTGAAGATCGATAAACTCAAGTTGGAAAGTTTTGTTCTTCGAGAGAGGCATATAACCTCGTTAGTGATATTGTTTTGAATAGTTCTCCAATCACTGCATCAGACTGAAGATCGATAAACTCAAGTTGCAGGTCAGTGGGAGCATTATCCACATTTAAGGTGAAAGGAGAGGAAACCAACAGCATGTAATTTTCCAACAAATTGAAATCCTCAAAACAATGAGAAAACTCACCCTTCAAAGTGCGCAGCAGCGATACTTCTCCCACTTTTCATCTGATAGGAAACAGACTAGTAGTGTCGGAAGGAGGGTAAGATTGTTGGCTTCTACTTGGTGGGTCAGGAGGAGTAATTTCCCTTGAAGGCTTTGACAAGGCTGTACGTCTGATGTGCAAAAAGGCCCTTCCCTTATATTTTGGAATTCAGTTCATTCATGAGGGCCATGATGTCCATGGTGAAAGCAAAATCAGCCAACCATTCTTTATCTTGCGGTTGAGGGAAATCCACATATTATCCTTTAATTTGCAAAAACTCAGCAATCTCCGACTTCAGGTCCCACATCCCTTTAAGCACCTTCCCCACGTTTGTGGTAGGGGAGATCTGCCTGACCCAACTATGTCTCTCCCAACAGCGAGACAAACTGCCTGTGGTTTAAAGGTTTTGCTGTTATGAAGTTTACCACTTTAGTGACAGTATCCAAAACATCTCATTTTCAGAACACATTTACAGAGCACCTCCTGATGAATAATGCAATACAGAGATATAATTTTCTCATCTGGGTTCAGCTCAGCTACTTGATCTTGTATCCTTTATAAAAAGGCCCACAGTTTTTCCTGTCAAGTTTGGGCACCCATCAGTGGTCACACTGGATCACTTTTCAAAACTTTGCCACACACTTATTAACCGCCTCCAATAAATATTTTGCTGTGGTTGTGCCTTTCATTGACTGCGCTGAAGCAAACTCCTCTGTAATTTCAAAGTCTGGGGTTATGCCTCGTGACAGGCTGACCACACCGCTTCCGATGCATACCTAGCGTTGCAAAATAAATGTAGAAATCTATGTTATTCAAATATTGCACCCACTCTGCTCGTGCTCGCCAATGAGTATCTGCGTTGCCAAGGGCTAAAATATTAATCAGTTATATTTCAGACACAGATCGAGCTGTAAATCCTGCCTCTCCCATATCCTCATTGGTTTATAGAAGCAGGTACCCACGTGCCATCTCCTCATTGGTTATACCCACGTGGGTGACTGAAAGACCAAGAGGTCAGTGAAGAAAAAGCCTGGAAGGAGGAGAGATGACCTGAAACGATTTGGTTGACCATTTTATGTGTGGATTAATTGTAGGAGTAGAGGACCTTGTGCATTTCAGGTTAAATAACAACTCAATGTTTATATCCCTGGACAAATTAGCTAGCAACAGCAAGCTAGCTAAATAGGGCAAATTAGCTAGCAAGTGCAAGCGAACTAGCTAAATTGCCATAAATGTTGAATGCTTTTCGACCTGTCCCCAAATCAATATAATTGGTTCAGAGTTTGTTTTGATATTTTAACCTGCGTGTCATGATCGCGTTTGTTGTGGGGGGACAAAATACATTTATGCACGATGGCGCACGCGCAGCCGGTTTGGGTTCCGTGTAAGAATATCAACAACTGTGCCTTGTCACATGCATATCTGCTCTCATCCAGGGCCAATGAGAAATAGGTGAAATCCTTTACCTTGTCTTTCAACTGTTGTTCCATTTTCAAACAGCTCTTTCTTGTCGGGGCAAAGTATTGCTGCAGCGTCAATTAAACATTATTTAATGAATTAGCCTTCAGCGAATGGCTTGCTATGTTTAGCAATTTTATGGGACAGTACATAGCTAGCTCTCGCAATTCCGTTGTTTGATGAATGCAGTTTTGTGAAAAGTCCTTGCTGCTTTTGCAACGGTGAAAGCAACTCATTCCATGCACTTGCCCTCTGCTCAGAAGACATATTCCTATGTTTCTCTGCATGGGAAGTGTTGGGACAAGTTGTAGTCTTTCAAGACAGCGATGCTCTCTTTGCGCACTAAGCACACAACTTTCCCTGATACCTCAATAAAGAAATATGTCGATGTCCACTCTTGCTGGAACACCCTACATTCATTGTCTACTTTTCTTTTCCTTGAAATCTTTGAAAAGCGTATATTTGCGCAATTTCTAGCTAGCTACTATTTGTTACTGTGATGTGTGTGCCAGCCTGCCAGTCACGGTTTGTCCTCAAGCAGTTGTTATTTTACATGTGCCTTCAAAATAAATGTCCCACAAGCGGTGGGAGTTAAATCATTACACAAAGGCGAGTATTAATTGGGCTTTTAATTTCAATAACAAATACGTTTCTCAAAAATGTACTATAGCAAATTCTTTATGTGATCTGAGCATGATTATGCGGGCCGTACTGAATCAGGTCGTGGACCACATACCGCACCGGGCCAGCCTTTGCCCAGGCCTGCTCTAGGCAGACAGGTTGTCCCCCACAATGTACCAATGTTCTGCCTTACACGCCTGTACGAATATAACGTCCGTTTAGCATAGAGACTTGTTGCCCACATCCCCCGGACACAAAATAGTAACTAGAAAGATGGAGATCACAGAGGTTACTTTTAATGAGAACATTTCTCAAGTGGCTCGTTCGCATTTACTACCTTCTTTAAAACAAATGTAAAGGTTTTGCCTGCAACGCTTTGTTTTGAATCACAACGTTCTGGCATGTTTGGGAAATCTACTGTTGTGTATTAGGGCAGGGAAGAGATGGGAGAAAGAGAATCACTATGATGACATTGATTGTATTCACAGCCAGGGTGAGTTTGGTGAGCTGCAGGTTGAGTCCTGCAACACTGGCCCAGCATGCCTTGCTCGGCCAAGGCGCCATGGAGATGGTCACAGGTGTTACACAGCCTCTACACAGTGTCCTCTGATTCACCTGAGTGTCACATGATTGACAAAAATATATATATTTGTGAACTTTTTAAAACTTATTTGCAAATATACCACTGCCTTGTATAATTGATGCATACGCAAACAGAGTTATGCACTCATATCTTTTTTTTTACAGTATGTTAGGATTTGGCCCTCAGTGAATATGCATGATTAACCTCATGTACTTTACATGAAAGAGGGTGGCGTGCTTTTCCTTGTGTTTTCCAGGTAAAATAAATGTGTTTTTTTGTCTGTTGAAAAAAAGTCTGTCAACTGCCTCTTTCAGAACCAAAAGGTTTGCCCACACGCTCGACTCAACATACTGCAATTTCTCAGCCAATCTTACAAGTGTTTTATGCATGATCCAGGAGGTACTTGGTACAATAAATATTTTATGTTTATCCTTAAAATGAATTTCCATTACATTTCAAAAGTGTTAAAATATTTATAGCCGTAGATTCCATTTGGCGGTCGTCAGACTGCAAAGTCAAACTAGGAGAAATCTGTACACAACACTATTTTTAAAATATTTTTTTGATGGTTAAAATGGCTCTGTGTTCATTTGTTTTATTTGTGTGCATGTGTTTTTCTACCAAAATCTATTTCCAACCTTACATATTAGCATGATAATGAAATCAGTTGAATAGCATATGAGAAACTTTGTTTTCACAATATTTCCCCAGTTCCCCAAAATTAATACAATTATTTGTCCATTTATGAAATAAGTGCTTTTTGTACAGGACCTAGATGGATTAGGGAACAAATTGCAATTCAACACCGTCCAGTCATCAGTGTCCTAATATTGAGAATAACATCTGTTTGCACTTTCTTTTGGAGTCCGTTTCATAGCAAACAGAACACTTCCCGCAGCGATGGACTCCAGCTCTTGCAAAAGAGAGACAATCTTAACTCTCCATACCTGTCACAATCTTCTTGGTCGGCAAATGCAGACCAACGTCCTTAGGGTTCCACATTTTATTAAAGTGAAACAACCAACAAAAACAATAAAGAAACGAGTGACCGTGTTGTACAATTGAAGTGCTCTCATGCAACAACAAAAAAACAAGATCCCACAACCAACAGGTGGGAAAAGGCTGCCAAAGTATGATCCCCAATCAGAGACAACGATAGACAGCTAGCTGCCTCTGATTGGGAACCATACCAGGCCAACATAGAAATACAAAAACTAGAGTACCCACCCTAGTCACACCCCGACCTAACCAAATTAGAGAATAAAAGGCTCTCTAAGGTCAGGGCGTGACTGATTCCTCTTCAGCCTCCTGGCTGGCTGATTTTTATTTATTTTTATTTTACCTTTATTTAACTAGGCAAGTCAGTTAAGAACAAATTCTTATTTTCATTGACGGCCTAGGAACAGTGGGTTAACTGCCTGTTCAGGGGCAGAACGACAGATTTGTACCTTGTCAGCTCTGGGATTTGAACTTGCAACCTTCCGGTTATTAATCCAACACTCTAACCACGATCTGTCTCTATTGCCTAACTCTTTTCCCAACGCTGTTCCTAACTCCGTTCCTAAATCCGTTCCTAACACCCGTTCCCAATGCTGTTCCATTACGCTGTTCCTAACTCCGTTCCTAGCTCCGTTCCTAACGCTGTTCCATTACCCTGTTCCTAACTCTGTTCCTAACTCTGTTCCTAACTCTGTTCCTAACTCCGTTCCTAACTCCGTTCCTAATGCTGTTCCTAATGCTGTTCCTAACTCCGTTCCTAACGCTGTTCCTAACTCCGTTCCTAACTCCGTTCCTAGCTCCGTTCCTAACGCTGTTCCATTACCCTGTTCCTAACTCCGTTCCTAACGCTGTTCCATTACCCTGTTCCTAACTCCGTTCCTAATGCTGTTCCTAACACTGTTCCTAACTCCGTTCCTAATGCTGTTCCTAACTCCGTTCCTAACTCCATTCCTAACGCTGTTCCATTACCCTGTTCCTAACTCCGTTCCTAACTCCGTTCCTAACTCCGTTCCTAACTCTGTTCCTAATGCTGTAGATAACTCCGTTTCTAACTCCATTCCTAATGCTGTTCCTAACACTGTTCCTAACTCCGTTCCTAACTCCGTTCCTAACTCCGTTCCTAACTCTGTTCCTAATGCTGTTGATAACTCCGTTTCTAACTCCGTTCCTAATGCTGTTCCATTACCCTGTTCCTAACTCCGTTCCTAACTCTGTTCCTAATGCTGTTCCTAACGCCGTTCCTAACTCCGTTCCTAGCTCCGTTCCTAACGCTGTTCCATTACCCTGTTCCTAACTCTGTTCCTAACTCTGTTCCTAACTCCGTTCCTAACTCCGTTCCTAATGCTGTTCCTAATGCTGTTCCTAACTCCGTTCCTAACGCTGTTCCTAACTCCGTTCCTAACTCCGTTCCTAACTCCGTTCCTAGCTCCGTTCCTAACGCTGTTCCATTACCCTGTTCCTAACTCCGTTCCTAACGCTGTTCCATTACCCTGTTCCTAACTCCGTTCCTAATGCTGTTCCTAACACTGTTCCTAACTCCGTTCCTAATGCTGTTCCTAACTCCGTTCCTAACTCCATTCCTAACGCTGTTCCATTACCCTGTTCCTAACTCCGTTCCTAACTCCGTTCCTAACTCCGTTCCTAACTCTGTTCCTAATGCTGTAGATAACTCCGTTTCTAACTCCATTCCTAATGCTGTTCCTAACACTGTTCCTAACTCCGTTCCTAACTCCGTTCCTAACTCCGTTCCTAACTCTGTTCCTAATGCTGTTGATAACTCCGTTTCTAACTCCGTTCCTAATGCTGTTCCATTACCCTGTTCCTAACTCCGTTCCTAACTCTGTTCCTAATGCTGTTCCTAACGCCGTTCCTAACTCCATTCCGAACTCCATTCCTAACGCTGTTCCATTACCCTGTTACGAACTCTGTTCCTAACTCTGTTCCTAACTCTGTTCCTAATGCTGTTCCTAACTCTGTTCCTAACTCTGTTCCTAATGCTGTTCCTAACTCCGTTCCAAACTCCGTTCCTAATGCTGTTCCATTACCCTGTTCCTAACTCCGTTCCTAACTCTGTTCCTAACTCTGTTCCTAACTCCGTTCCTAATTCCGTTCCTAATGCTGTTCCATTACCCTGTTCCTAACTCCGTTCCTAACTCTGTTCCTAATGCTGTTCCTAACTCCGTTCCTAACTCTGTTGCTAATGCTGTTCCTAACTCCGTTCCTAATGCTGGTCCTAACTCCGTTCCTAACTCCGTTCCTAATGCTGTTCCTAACACTGTTCCTAACTCCGTTCCTAACTCCGTTCCTAACTCCGTTCCTAACTCTGTTCCTAATGCTGTTGATAACTCCGTTTCTAACTCCGTTCCTAATGCTGTTCCATTACCCTGTTCCTAACTCCGTTCCTAACTCTGTTCCTAATGCTGTTCCTAACGCCGTTCCTAACTCCGTTCCTAGCTCCGTTCCTAACGCTGTTCCATTACCCTGTTCCTAACTCTGTTCCTAACTCTGTTCCTAACTCCGTTCCTAACTCCGTTCCTAATGCTGTTCCTAATGCTGTTCCTAACTCCGTTCCTAACGCTGTTCCTAACTCCGTTCCTAACTCCGTTCCTAACTCCGTTCCTAGCTCCGTTCCTAACGCTGTTCCATTACCCTGTTCCTAACTCCGTTCCTAACGCTGTTCCATTACCCTGTTCCTAACTCCGTTCCTAATGCTGTTCCTAACACTGTTCCTAACTCCGTTCCTAATGCTGTTCCTAACTCCGTTCCTAACTCCATTCCTAACGCTGTTCCATTACCCTGTTCCTAACTCCGTTCCTAACTCCGTTCCTAACTCCGTTCCTAACTCTGTTCCTAATGCTGTAGATAACTCCGTTTCTAACTCCATTCCTAATGCTGTTCCTAACACTGTTCCTAACTCCGTTCCTAACTCCGTTCCTAACTCCGTTCCTAACTCTGTTCCTAATGCTGTTGATAACTCCGTTTCTAACTCCGTTCCTAATGCTGTTCCATTACCCTGTTCCTAACTCCGTTCCTAACTCTGTTCCTAATGCTGTTCCTAACGCCGTTCCTAACTCCATTCCGAACTCCATTCCTAACGCTGTTCCATTACCCTGTTACGAACTCTGTTCCTAACTCTGTTCCTAACTCTGTTCCTAATGCTGTTCCTAACTCTGTTCCTAACTCTGTTCCTAATGCTGTTCCTAACTCCGTTCCAAACTCCGTTCCTAATGCTGTTCCATTACCCTGTTCCTAACTCCGTTCCTAACTCTGTTCCTAACTCTGTTCCTAACTCCGTTCCTAATTCCGTTCCTAATGCTGTTCCATTACCCTGTTCCTAACTCCGTTCCTAACTCTGTTCCTAATGCTGTTCCTAACTCCGTTCCTAACTCTGTTGCTAATGCTGTTCCTAACTCCGTTCCTAATGCTGGTCCTAACTCCGTTCCTAACTCCGTTCCTAATGCTGTTCCATTACCCTGTTCCTAACTCCGTTCCTAACTCCGTTCCTAATGCTGTTCCTAACTCCGTTCCTAACTCCGTTCCTAACTCTGTTCCTAACTCTGTTCCTAACTCTGTTCCTAACTCTGTTCCTAACTCCGTTCCTAATTCCGTTCCTAATGCTGTTCCATTACCCTGTTCCTAACTCCGTTCCTAACTCTGTTCCTAATGCTGTTCCTAACTCCGTTCCTAATTCCGTTCCTAATGCTGTTCCATTACCCTGTTCCTAACTCCGTTCCTAACTCTGTTCCTAACTCCGTTCCTAATGCTGTTCCATTACCCTGTTCCTAACTCCGTTCCTAACTCTGTTCCTAATGCTGTTCCTAACTCCGTTCCTAACTCCGTTCCTAACGCTGTTCCATTACCCTGTTCCTAACTCTGTTCCTAACTCTGTTCCTAACTCTGTTCCTAACTCTGTTCCTAACTCTGTTCACAGAAACAAGGAGACGAAAAGGGAAGAACATAAAACACAGTTAGACAAGGCTGCCGCCTCAAACCCCAACATGGTGCTAGAGGGCTGAATATGGTTCACAAGTTCAGCGTCTTAAAATAAATCGCTCTGCGGGAAGTTTGATGCAACGAAAGGTCACCGTTCTCATCTGAACTTCCTCTGATTTGTGTGTGTGTGTTTGTGTGTGTCTGTGTGTGTGTGTGTTTGTGTGTGTGTCTATGTGTGTGTCTGTGGGTGTGGGTGTGTCTATGTGTGTTTGTGTCTGTGTGTGTGTGTCTGTGTGTTTTCTATCTCACATCTTGACACCTCTTTACTGAACATTTGCATATTATCTGTGTGCCTGGCTGCCTGGTGCAGGAAGCGGTGGTTATAGACCAACAGCTCAGACAGCCATTGGCTGCTGATTACAGAAGGTGGGAGTGAGGCCCTTAGCAACAACACTCTGCCTGATCAGTGTGACACACTGCTAAGCTCTCATTGTCAAGAGGAAAGAAAGGTGTTTATCATGGAGATTAGATGAACATTCTTCGTTATTTTCATTTAGCACCTTACTGTGTCCTCCACCAGTCAATATGTAAACATCAAACCAACTCTGACTTTAAGCTCAAATAAAAAAAACTCCTTCAAAGTCGGGGTAACAAAGGTAAAAGTACATCAAAATCGATATTCAAAGAAACTTGTCACAAACTTGTTATAAGAACTAAAGGTTTTAACACATCTACCCACCTACAGGGTACCAAACATCTATGTGTGTTAGGTTTAACACTTGTCCTGGTGTAGGCTACCCTCTCTGTTGGTCGCTGCTGTACATAGTTACCCTTTGTTGATCCTAAAGTACAGCTAGAACTGTATGGTTCAGTAAACTATTGAACTATGGTTGCAAAGCAACTGTAATTTACCAAAGTTACCGGAATCTTCGGCAGGTGTCCTAACGGTTAAGAGCTTTGGGCCAATAATCAAAAGGTTGCTGGTTCAAATCCCGAGCCGATTAAGTGGTATGACAGCCGATGTGCCCTGCTAAAATATATATTTTTGGTTTACATTTTTTGTTTATTTCGGTAATTAATTAACAGGTCATCTATAGTAATTTTGGTAATTTATACTAGAATAACTTAAAAAATGTATTCATGTATAGTATAAATGTTTTCTTGTGTCCATATTTTCCATGAGTTTCTAGTGCATAGACTATGGTTTACAAATTAATTTCAAATGAAAAGAGAAAATATCTTGAGTCAATAAGTATTCAACCCCTTTGTTATTGCAAGCCTAAATAAGTTCAGGAGCAGAAACTTGCTTAAACATTTCACATAATAAGTTGCAATAGTGTTTAAAATGATTTCTGAATGACTACCCCATCTCTGTACCTCACACATACAATTATCTGTAATGTTCTGCAGTTGAGCAGTGAATTTCAAACACATATTCAATGACAAAGACCACAGAGGTTTTCCAATGCCTCGCAAAAAGAAGGACACTATTGGTAGATAGGTAAAGAAGCAGACATTAAATATCCCATTGAGCATGATGAGTTATTAATTACACTTTGATGGTGTATCAGTCACTACAAAGATACAGGCATCCTTCCTAACTCAGTTGTCGGAGAGGAAGGAAACCGCTCAGGGCTTTCAAAATGAGGCCAATGGTGACTTTACACAGTTCCAGAGGGCCTCCCGAGTGGTACAAGCGGTCTAAGGCACTGCATCGCAGGGTTAGAGGAGTCAGTACAGGTCCTCAGCTGGCCGTGACCGGGAGACCCATGAGGGGGGCGAAAAATGACCCAGCGTCATCCGGGTTAGGGGAGGGTTTGGCCGGGATGTCCTTGTCCCATCGCGCTCTAGCGACTACTGTGGCAGGCCGGGCGCATGCACGCTGACCCGGTCACCAGTTGGACGGTGTTTCCTATGACACATAGGTGCGGCTGGCTTCCGGGTTAAGTGAGCAGTGTGGCTTGAAATTTGCAAAACTTTCTAAAACATGTTTTCACTTTGTCATTAGGTGTAGGTGATGTAGGGTTAGTCTTGTATAGGGTTAGGGTTAGGCACCTACTGTACAGTCTTGGTTAGGGTTAGGCACCTACCATACAGTCTTGGTTAGGGTTAGGCACCTACTATACAGTCTTGGTTAGGGTTAGGCACCTACTATACAGTCTTGGTTAGGGTTAGGGTTAGGCACCTACTATACAGTCTTGGTTAGGGTTAGGGTTAGGGTTAGGCACCTACTATACAGTCTTGGTTAGGCAGCTACTATACAGTCTTGGTTAGGGTTAGGCACCTACTATACAGTCTTGGTTAGAGTTAGGCACCTACTATACAGTCTTGGTTAGGGTTAGGCACCTACTATACGGTCTTGGTTAGGGTTAGAGTTAGGCACCTACTATACAGTCTTGGTTAGGGTTAGGGTTAGGCACCTACTATACAGTCTTGGTTAGGGTTAGGCACCTACTATACAGTCTTGGTTAGGGTTAGGCACCTACTATACAGTCTTGGTTAGGGTTAGGCACCTACTATACAGTCTTGGTTAGGGTTAGGCACCTACTATACAGTGATGTGTAGACATTGCACCTACTATACATTCTTGAGTAATTCATTTTAACAACGCCATTATCATATGCAACTTTAATATATATATATACATATATATATATATATATATATATATATATATTATATGTATTTAATCCATTTTGAATTTAGACTGTAACACAACAACATGTGGAATAAGAACATGTGAATGTGTACTTTCTGAAGGCCCTGTATATCACTGTATGTGACCAGTTACTTCAGTTAACACCAGGTGTCCCCATTACAACAGAGGTTGCAGTAACAGAAGCTCCTCTTCCTGATACTGTATTGTATATAGCCTGTGTTGCTGTCTGCTCCTGTGTGTGTGTGTGCCTGAGCTTGTGTCAGTCGCATACAAAGAGACCTGCAACAGACAGGAACTGAGACCACAGCTTTGTGGGTTAACCCTGGTTAAAGCCGTTCATGCTTTGTCACTGTGACTTTACTCAACAGTTATTTTCAGTTACAGAACCGACAGCAACACCGATAACTTGCTGTTTTACACTGTTTTGTTCACTGTCTTTTTGTTGTCATTGATGATCAAATGAATCCTGACAGTGCTTTAATATCTCTACCGGGCTAAAGCATATATTGGATGACTTACTAACATAACTGAGGCTGGTACACAGGGCATAGACTAGAGCAGAGAACACAAGCAGAGATGATTGTTATTCTAAATGTCAGAGAGAGAGAGAGAGAGAGAGGGAGAGAGGAAAATAGGGAGAGAGACAAACACACACACAGACATACTGTAGACAGAGAGAGAGAGAGAGAAAGACAGAGAGAGAGAGAGAGAGAGCATGCAGTCTGTGTGATGGGATCAGGGCCTGGTAATAGGGCCTCTGTGTGTGATAGTGCCTTCTACGAGACATGATCTCATCTGTGTCTTGGGCCTGGGCAGTGCCTGGCCGGTGGACAGTAGTCAGTCAGTCAGTCACTCCCAGCAGAGACGCTGCTACGCGGCTTCTAGCCGTGCCCAGATGGGCACCCAAATCTAATAGACAGCCATTTTGAGCTTTTAAGCCCAGGCTTATTGGAGAAAAAGAAGCAGCCAATGTCTAATCTCTCTTTTTATTTCTCACTCTCTTTCTCCATTTCTCAAGCGTGCACGGCACACTCCAACTTTAAATTTCTGTTATTTTCTCTCTCTCTCTTACCCCTGGCTCAACCCCTCGCTCTCGTTCCACTTTCTCTAAGACGGCTTGGTCCAAATAGGAAAGTTCTAATCAAGGAGAATGACTGGAGTTTGGGAGTACAGACATGTAAACCTTAAACACTGAACTTGAACTGTGAAAAAAAAGGGTATGAGTTTGCAAGACAAAGAGTGAATGGCTTTCAGATCATGTCATGAAAATCTGAAGATGGTGATCTCACATATATTATGTAACTGGATCAGTGGGGTGAGAGTTGGGGGTCTGGCTTCGAATCTATTATAGGTTCTCAGTAAAATTGTGTGGGGAGGGGGGATCTTGGTTCTCAGTGAAAGTGTTTTATTGTTGTGCCCCCGTCACAGCTTCAGCAGCTCCTGCAGCCCAGCAGCCCCAGCAGCTCCAAGCAGCCCCAGCAGCCCCAAGAAGCCCCAGCAGCTCCCTCAGCTCCAGCAGCTCCAGCAGCTCCAGCATCCCCAGCAGCCCCAGCAGCTCCAAGCAGCTCCAGCAGTCCCGCAGCTCCAGCAGCCCCAGCAGTCCCAGCAGCTCCAGCAGTCCCAGCAGCCCCAGCCGCTCCAGCAGCCCCAGCAGCCCCAAGCAGCTCCAGCAGCCCAGCAGCTCCAGCAGTCCCAGCAGCTCCAGCAGCCCAGCAGCTCCAGCAGCCCCAGCAGCTCCAGCAGTTCTAGCCAAACAATGTGAGGATGGATTTTAACGACAGGCCCCGTCCTCATGCCTGGAGTTATATATCTCTATAACTGACACACTCCTGATGAGGTAGGCAGAAACTGTTCGAGCCTCTCCTGAAGACTGACCGGTCAGTGATGGTGATGTTGATAACAGATAGATAGGTCTATTGTATTGGGAAGGTCTTGGCTGAGAAGGTAGTTTTGGAAACAAGGATCCATTTAGACAAGTACCTGACCTGAAGACCAGTGGTGGAAAAATTATTCAATTGTCATACTTAAGACATTAATAGTACCTGACCTGAAGACATTAATAGATTAATACATTAAGTAAAATTGAAAGCCCATTCTGTAACGGTTTTCTTCAGGTGAAGGAGAGTCGGACCAAAATGTGGCGTGGCTATTGTGATTCATGTTTAATAAAAACAATTAAACACAAACACTACAAAACAAAACAAGAAACGTAACACGAAAACCGAAACAGCCTATACTGGTGCAAAGTAACACAGACAGAAACAAGGACAATCACCCACGACACACTCAAAGAATATGGCTGCCTAAATATGGTTCCCAATCAGAGACAACGATAAACACCTGCCTCTGATTGAGAACCACTTCAGACAGCCATAGACTATGCTAGAAAACCCCACTAAGCCACAATCCCAATACCTACGAAAAACCCCAAGACAAAACACACCACATACCAAAACCCATGTCACACCCTGGCCTGACCAAAAACACAAAATACGTAGACCAGGGCGTGACAGACCCCCCCCCCCCAAGGTGCGGACTCCCGGCCGCACACCAAAACCCATAGGGGAGGGTCCGGGTGGGCGTCTGTCCACGGTGGCGGCTCCGGCACGGGACGTGGACCCCACTCCAACAAAGTCTTAGTCCATCTTCCTCACGTCCTTAGATAGGCGACCCTCGCCGCCGACCTTGGCCTAGTAGTCCTCACCAAGGTCCCCACTGGACTGAGGGGCAGCTCGGGACTGAGGGGCAGCTCGGGACTGAGGGGCAGCTCGGGACTGAGGGGCAGCTCGGGACTGAGGGGCAGCTCGGGACTGAGGGGAAGCTCGGGACTGAGGGGAAGCTCGGCACTGAGAGGAAGCTCGGCACTGAGAGGAAGCTCAGCACTGAGAGGAAGCTCAGGCAGGTAGTTGGCTCTGGCAGATCCTGGCTGGCTGGCGGTTCTGGCAGATCCTGGCTGACTGGCGGATCTGGAAGAGTCCGGCTGACTGGCGGATCCTGGCTGACTGGCGGATCTGGAAGAGTCTGGCTGACTGGCGGATCCTGGCAGACTGACGGCTCTGGCTGCTCCATGCTGACTGACGGCTCTGGCTGCTCCATGCTGACTGACGGCTCTGGCTGCTCCATGCTGACTGATGGCTCTGGCGGCTCCTTGCAGACTGGCGGCTCTGGCAGCTCCTTGCAGACTGGCAGCTCCTTGCAGACTGGCAGCCCTGGCTGCTCCATGCTGGCTGGCAGCTCTGGCTGCTCCATGCAGACTGGCAGCTCTGGCTGCTCCGTGCAGACTGGCAGCTCTGGCTGCTCCGTGCAGACTGGCAGCTCTGGCTGTTCCATGCAGACTGGCAGCTCTGGCTGCTCCATGCAGACTGGCAGCTCTGGCTGCGCTGAACAGGCAGGAGACTCCAGCAGCACTGTAGAGGAGGAAGTCTCTGGCAGCGCTAAACAGGCGGGAGAATCCAGCAGCGCTGGAGAAGAGGAAGGCTCTGGCAGCGCTAAACAGGCGGGAGACTCCGACAGCGCTGGAGAGGAGGAAGGCTCTGGCAGCGCTAAACAGGCGGGAGACTCCGGCAGCGCTGTAGAGGAGAAAAGCTCTGGCAGCGCTAAACAGGCGGGAGACTCCGGCGGCGCTGTAGAGGAGAAAAGCTCTGGCAGCGCTAAACAGGCGGGAGACTTCGGCAGCGCTGTAGAGGAGAAAAGCTCTGGCAGCGCTAAACAGGCGGGAGACTCCGGCAGCGCTGGAGAGGAGAAAAGCTCTGGCAGCGCTGGACAGGTGAAGCGCACTGAAGGCCTGGTGCGTGGTGCTGGCACTGGTGGTATTGGGCCAAGGACACGCACAGGAAGCCTGGTGCGGGGAGCTGCCACCGGAGGGCTGGTGTGTGGAGGTGGCACAGGATGGGCTGGACCGTGAAGGCGTACTGGAGATCTTGAGAGCAGGGCTGGCACAGGAAATGCAAGGCTAGGGAGGTGCACAGGAGGCCTGGTGCGTGAGGCTGGCACAATCTTCACCAGCCGACTAACACGCACCTCAGGACGAGTATGGAGCGCTGACCCAGGTGCCATCAAATCCCCGACACGCTCCGTCGGGCGAATTCCATGCCTAAAGCACCAACACAGCAACTCCCTCATAACTCTCTCCTCCAATTTCCCCATTAACTCCTTCACAGTCTCTGCTTCGCTCACCTCCAACACCGGCTCTCGTTCTGGTCTCTTCCTTGGCTCCTCACGATAAACAGGGGGAGTTGGCTCAGGTCTGACTCCTGACTCTGCCACACTCTCCCTTTGCCCCCCCCCCCCCCCCAGAAATTTTTGGGGCTGACTCTCGGGCTTCCTTCCACGCCGCCGTGCTTGTTTCTCCAACTCCATTCTCCTGTAACCCTCTTCGCACTGCTCCAGCGAATCCCAGGTGGGCTCCGGCACTCTCCCTGGGTTGACCGCCCACCTGTCTATTTCCTCCCAAGTCGTATACTCCAGACCTCGTAGCTCCTGCTACCGCTGCCTGTCACCACGCCGCTTGGTCCTGTTGTGGTGGGTGATTCTGTAACGGTTTTCTATAGTTGAAGGAGAGTCGGACCAAAATGCGGCGTGGCTATTGTGATTCAAGTTTAATAAAAACAACTAAGCACAAACACTACAAGAAACGTAACACGAAAACCGAAACAGCCTATACTGGTGCAAAGTAACACAAGAAACAAGGACAATCACCCACGACACACTCAAAGAATATGGCTGCCTAAATATGGTTCCCAATCAGAGACAACGATAAACACCTGCCTCTGATTGAGAACCACTTCAGACAGCCATAGACTTTGCTAGAAAACCCCACTAAGCCACAATCCCAATACCTACGAAAAACCCCAAGACAAAACACACCACATACCAAAACCCATGTCACACCCTGGCCTGACCAAATAAATAAAGAAAACACAACATACTAAGACCAGGGCGTGACACATTAAAATACTACTTGAGTAAAAGTCTAAAGGTATTTGGTTTTAAATGTAAGTATCAAAAGTAAATGGAACTTCTAAAATGTACATAAGTATCAAAAGTAAAAGTAAAAGCATAAACCATTTCAAATTCTGTATATTAAGCAAACCAGACAAGACAATTATTTTTTATTTTTTTATTGACGGATAGCCATGGGGCACACTCCAACACTCAGACATAATTTACAAGCATTTGTGTTCAGTGAATCCGCTAGATCAGAGGCAGTATTGATGACCAGGGATGTTATTTTGATAAGTGTGTGATTTCGACCATTTTCTTGTCAAAATGTAACAAATACTTTTGGGTGTCAGGGAAAATGTATGTAGTAAAAAAACATTTTATTTAGGAATGTAGTGAAGTAAAAATAAAAGTTGGCAAAAAATAGAAATAGTAAAGTAAAGTACAGACACCCCAAAAACTGCTTAAGTAGTACTTTAAAGTAGTACTTTACACCACTGCTGAAGACTGAGGTTGACTTGTCCATTAGACTTAGATGGGGGTGGCTGAAAGCTCATGGAATATCTTATAAGACTTTAATTATAAAACTACTCCCTCTCTCTCCTAAGGTTCTGGTTTCATTGAAGAGTAGGAGAAATTCATGAAATACCTTGAATAAACTTGAAGGCAATCTGCATATGTAAAGAACCAAAATGAGTGAGAAAGCACAGAGGTGAGGGGTAGTCAAAGTCTTTGAATCGGACTCTGAAAGAGAGTGGCCAAAACATTGCATCAGGGTTGAGCCAGGCCGTGAAATGTAAGAACAGAGGGTATAATTCACCACTGTGGTAATGGCCACCATGGAATCCTTTGTGTGCCAATACATCTACACTTAATGTCACCTACGCCAAAACGAGAGGGAGGGAGGGAGGGAGAAGTAGAGGGAGGGAGGGAGGGAGGGAGGGAGGGAGGGAGGGAGGGAGGGAGGGAGGGAGGGAGGGAGGGAGGGAGGGAGGGAGGGAGGTGAGACAAAGTGGAAAGATGAGAAGAGAAAGAGGATATGGAGGAATGAAAGAGAGAACAAGGAATGAAATGTAGAGAAATGTGTAGGCATACAGTACCTTTCACTGTTGGTCCTGTGTCAGGCAGGTTTCGAGGGGCCTCCCCTAATCCTTGTCTCTCTTCTCTCCATTAGTAGGCTCAGTACAAGGGGCTCTGCTGCCTCTTCTCTTAGCTGACAGCTCCCTCTGCCCTAGGCTGGAATCTGAACTCTCACTGTCCCTCCCTACAAACACAGTATAGTGAAGAGATGTTATAGTTATTGGATACTAGTGTTCTGAACTGCCTTCAGAGTTCTCAGCATCTTTTCAGATTTTGTGTCTTGATTTTGTGAAAGATTAGAAAATAATGTTTAGAAAATGTACAAATAACCAAACTCTGCACAGTCATTTGAGCTTTTCCCAAAAGCCAGTGACGTAAGCAAGCAAAGATACAAAAAAAGAAGACAAAAACAATTATAAATAAAAATTCCAATTCTTTTTAAACAAAAAACATTAAAAAAACATTTAACAAAAAGAAGACTAAACCACCTGGAAACCAGTTGCAGCGAATAACGTTTTCCACCTCAACCAACCAAGTGGGAATGTAAATCAGGTATAACATCCTCCTGTGAATGGTTCCATTCATTTCCCTTTGGGAGAAGAGCTGCTCCAGCCCTCTGCCTGTGCAAATGATTTATTAATAATAAAGTGACTGGCTGACAAGACACAGAGATATTGCCTTACAATAATAAAGTGTTCATGTTTTGCTTATTGCAACCATTGACCATCCCTCTCCACTCCCTTTTTCTCCCCCTCGCTCATAAACCCTACCCTGCACCTCTCTCTCTTTATATTACCTCCCATCTCTCGTTCCATTGCTTTTGCAATTTTGTCTCACTCCCTTCTAACTCTCCATCTTTCTTTCATTTCTCCCTCTCTCTCCATCTCCCTTTACCCTCTGTTGAACCTGCCACAGGTGGGAGTGTTGTCAGACAGCCAGCTCTGAGGAGGCGCGGCCTCGCCCCTGCCACCCTCGTCTTCAGGTCCAGGGGGTCAAAGGGGGTTTGGGGAGGGCTTTGGGGCTGACGGGGTCTGGCTCCTCATCCTGGGCCACTGGCAACCTGGGCTTCTGGTCGGCCACAAAAATGACTTCCTCATCGAGAGACCAAGCACTGATGTAGTATGTATAGTCAGAACAATACACTCAGGCTTTCTAAGCTCCCCAACAAGTTCACAAGAATATACATAGATTAATGTACAGTTCAACAGTGAGGAGATGAGATGAACAATGAGGAGAAGAACCCACTTACTCCAGAGGAGACAGGCGAGTTCCAGAACCGGGTCTGAAGTCTAGTGCTTCAAAATTGTAAGCCTTGATGCTGAAAGAGGAAAAGAGAGACCTTATTCATTCAGTACACTGTGTGGATGTAACACTGGACTACTTCTAGGGGGTCACAAAATAGGGGTTTCAACCAGATTCCTACCCTGAACATAGAGGGAGGTTGAGCATCTTGGGCTCGAGAGGAGGTCTCCCTGAACAGCTGTCTGTGGTCCTCAGAGAACAACTGGCTTCAGTGACGATCTCTGCGCTGGTCTTCCTCTGGGGGTCAGGCTTCAGGGTAAAAATGCATTGTTTCTCATACTTCCTCTCCAAAGAAGACATTTTGTGAGGATTGTTGCCAGCAAGACCAGGGATGAGGTCAGGAGAATTACTTCATGGCAGTGGTCCCAAACTTTTTATAGTCCCGTACCCCTTCAAATATTCAACCTCCAGCTGGGTACCCCCTCTAGCACCAGGGTCAGCGCACTCTCAAATGTTGTTGTTTGACATCATTGTAAGCCTGCCACACACACACTATACAATACATTTTTAAACATCAGAGTGAGTGTGAGTTTTTGTTACAACCCGGCTTGTGGGAAGTGACAAAGAGCTCTTATAGGACCAGGGCACAAATAATAATATAATAATTATCAATAATTTTGCTCTTAATTTAACCATCTTACATATAAAACCTTATTTGTTCATCAAAAATGGTGAATAACTCAGCACAGATTAATGAGAAGGATGTGCTTGAAAGGATGCACATAAATCTGCAATGTTGGGTTGTATTGGAGAGAGTCTCAGTCTTAAATCATTTTCCACACAGTCTGTGCCTGTATTTAGTTTTCATGCTCGTGAGGGCCGAGAATCCACTCTCACAGAGGTACGTGGTTGCAACGGGCATCAGTGTCTTAACAGCCGATTTGCCAAAGCAGGATACTCTGAGTGCAGCCCAATCCAGAAATCTGTCAGTGGCTTCTGATTAAATTACATTTTCACAGAACAGTTTGTTGCAATTTCGATGAGTCTCTATTGGTCAGATATCAGTAAGTAGACTGGAGGCAAAGCATGAAAATATAACTAATCCAGTTGTTTGCCATCCATTTCAGGAGGTACCTGCATAATTGTGCACCCAACTCACTCAGGTGCTTCGCTATATCACATTTGACTTTGTCCGTAAGCTTGAGTTCATTTGCACACAAAAAAATCATACAATGATGGAAAGACCTGTGTGTTGTCCTTGTTAATGTAGACAGAAAAGAGCTCCAAATTCTTAATCATAGCCTCAATTTTGTCCTGCACATTGAATATAGTTGTAGAGAGTCCCTGTAATCCTAGATTCAGATCATTCAGGCAGGAAAAAACATCACCCAGATAGGCCAGTCGTGTGAGAAACTCGCCATCATACAAGCGGTCAGACAAGTGAAAATGATGGTCAGTAAATAAAACTTTAAGCTCGTCTCTCAATTCAAAACATGTCAATACTTTGCCCCTTGATAACCAGCACACTTCTGTATGTTGTGAATCACATTTTTATTTGGTGTACCCCCTACGGCATTGTGCGTACCCCTGAGGGAATACCTGCTTAATGGGAATGATTTTATCACTAGTGGGTTCAGTGCTGGGGGTATTACTGAAAAGGAAAAGTTTGGTTATATGGGTAAATTACACATAGTGTTTTAAGCCATTGCAGAAATAGGCACCATAGTGCACTGATATGCAGATTTACAGTGGATGAGGCTCGTTGTAAATGAGAAAGCAGGGCTCAGTCACCATGGTAAACGAAAGCAGCAGAGACAGGTTGAAGATGTTTTACCTAGGAGGCAGGTAGAACTTTCATTTCTCACTAAACTGACATGACCAAAAGCAGGAGATTTGAGCAAATCAATTGCATCCCACCAACACATACTGTAGTAGGTAGGCTATGTAATACATCACCAACAATAATTTTGACCAGGGATAGAACCACTGCCAAAATGATATAGTTTCCCCTCCTCTGTCATTCCATCTTTAGATGATCTTTCAAATGGAAGTTGTGCTGTTTGTCACATTCTTATACCTTTCTATGTTCTTCCCAGAGCCCCAGGGATGTTTTAAACCCAGGCGTAAACTGTCTCAAACAATAGTCAAGTACATTTTCCACATCTCACAGACATTGCATTCTGGTTAAGTATTCAGAATAAGGCACTGATTTATAATAATACAAATCAATTGAGAGGGAGTGGACCCTGTCCCTTTCAGCTAAAAAGGCTGTATACCCTCTGGCTAAATAAAACATCTGCATTAATGTGTCTAGTCCTTTGAATCGCTCTCCTCCTCTTTCTCACTGCCACATTAAACTGCTGCTGACACTTAAACTCAGAATGAGGTAGTGCATTTTTTAAATTTAGACTACAGATACAGTATTTAAAGAATTAGACTGTCTCAGTCTGGCACAGACATGTACATTTGGACATATGTACATTTTTATTAACCAATTTTGGCAATTACACCTTCCATTTCCAGTCAAGGTTGATAGAATTACTGGAGGGAAGAACCTTTCATTTTCATGACTATATTAGTAGGCTATCTGTTGTTGTTTGTCATCGTTAGGGTTACGGAAAGATGGCGTGGGTCGTTGCTATACAGTACTTTCACCTCTCCTTTTACTATAGTTTCCACTCACCTTAAAGGTACATGGGGGTCATTATCTGTCTGTACAATTGAAATACCATGTAGTTCATGTTTTAATCAACACAATCAAATCTGAACTTTTAAAAGAGCTGTAAATGGCAACAGTGTAAACACAGAGATGAAAGATAAATCAAAATTATTTATTTGTATTTACATACATTATGGTACAGTTGAGACATTCAGACATTTTAATGTACATGGGTCATACATGTAGTTTACTTTGAAATTAAGATAAGGCTGTAGAAAATGCATTAAAAAATTCAAAAAATATTTGGATGAAATCTGATTTATAAACTACAAATCTTTTAAAAAAGTGTTTCCAAAGTCCATCAAAAAAAATATGGTCATCATTATGGCATATGTTGCAGGTGATATTAAACTAAAACAAATCTCGAAACGACCGTAACGGCTGACCTGGCGGGAGAGGACTTATCCGCCATTTTATGGTCGGTGAAAATGTGACGTTGTTCAAATTAAAAAGAGCGAACACAAAATGGCAGCTGACTTACGTCGTCTTTTTCATCCGGTGCTTTTCCTTCGAATGCTGCTCCTCTGTGAGATGTAGAACATTGTTTGTACCATGTTCCTGTGCCATGAACAACCAATACCCAGTGCTCCCCTGCTACAGTTGTACAGGAGAAAAGAGACCTCCAGCTTTAGTTCATCCTGTCCACATGATTTCACTGTTCAGTCTCCGCTCACTACCACAGCTTCATTTGGTGCAAAGTAGCATGAATGCAAGTAAGGGATAGAGTTCTATCAACAAACTCAGGGAAGAGGGATAGAAGAGTACAACCTGAATTGGTACGCTGTTTTCATTCAATCAACTCACGCTTTGCCCTGGGTTAGTTTAACCCCGAAGATGGGTCAACCACTTTGCAGCGAGCAGGTCTGTCTCGATTTGCAACTGTTTGTCCACTCGCAAACCTTTCGCCCCTGCTTTAAAAAAAATAGGAATGTACATCTAAGCAATCTTGTGTGTCTCTGGTTGGATTTAAATAGCCCTACATGCTTCAGTCTCATGGATACAGTGAGCCTGATTGGCCGAGTGTGCATGCTGGGCATGACCAATCAGAGGGCATCACCATGGTGCTTCCCAGCCAATGGGAGGAAGAGGATAGTCTCTGTGATTTCATTGTCACTAAGGGAGGGGGAAACATACTGCCAGGACAGTTGGCATTAACATGGTGAGCAGTGGAGGAGGCTGTTACAGTCAAACTGTATGTCACTGATATGGCCTCGGAGCAGTAGATGTGATGCAGTAGTCATTGAGAGAATGAATGTAATGGCTCGAAAAATGAGGCTATGGTATACGCTTCCCAGTTAACACACTACTACACACTAGTCACTGTTATCACTGGTCCTCACGTCACAGTAAGGAATAAATGGGTTGATTTTCGAGAGCTCTCGTCCTCCTTGAAGGTGGTGCGTCTCCCTGGCAACCAGCTCCGTCTTCTTCGGCCAGGAGCTTAGTATGATAGAGGGAACACACTGACATGGGGGTTAGAGGAGAGGACCTTTTCTCTCTCTCCCCAATCACTATTCAGTCCAGGACCCCAATATAGGGTCTCTCTCTCTCTCTCTCTCTCTCTCTCTCTCTCTCTCTCTCTCTCTCAAGGTCATTTCATAGCAAAAACCATGTAAAAACATTTCCAACGTGTTGCTGACATTGCAACCTGCAGGCATCATGTGATGAATACAATAGACAACTGCTGATATCTTGTCTGTCTGAGCTATAGGGGGCTTCCCTTCCCTCATATGTGCAGCTGCAGCAGTCTGACCAAGAGGTCACTCTGACACAAGACACAGATGCCTTTGGCCTTCTTTTTCCTCGGGGCGGCAGGGTAGCCTAGTGGTTAGAGTGGAGGGGCGGCAGGGTAGCCTAGTGGTTAGAGTGGAGGGGCGGCAGGGTAGCCTAGTGGTTAGAGTGGAGGGGCGGCAGGGTAGCCTAGTGGTTAGAGTGGAGGGGCGGCAGGGTAGCCTAGTGGTTAGAGTGGAGGGGCGGCAGGGTAGCCTAGTGGTTAGAGTGGAGGGGCGGCAGGGTAGCCTAGTGGTTAGAGTGGAGGGGCGGCAGGGTAGCCTAGTGGTTAGAGTGGAGGGGCGGCAGGGTAGCCTAGTGGTTAGAGTGGAGGGGCGGCAGGGTAGCCTAGTGGTTAGAGTGGAGGGGCGGCAGGGTAGCCTAGTGGTTAGAGTGGAAGGCGGCAGGGTAGCCTAGTGGTTAGAGTGGAGGGGCGGCAGGGTAGCCTAGTGGTTAGAGTGGAGGGGCGGCAGGGTAGCCTAGTGGTTAGAGCGTTGGACTAGTAACCTGAAAGGTTTCATGTTCAAACCCCCGAGCTGACAAGGTACAAATCTGTCGTTCTGCCCCTGAACAGGCAGTTAACCCACTGTTCCTAGGCCCTCATTGAAAATAAGAATTTGTTCTTAACTGACTTGCCTAGTAAAATAAAGGTAAAATAAAATAAAAAATGTCATCTCTTTCTCTTCATTTCGATAACCAGCTTTCTCATGAGGTCTGTCACCCTCTTGAACAGGCTGATAAGAAAGCCCTGCGTCAGGGTGAAGTTGTCATGTGCCAGCATTCCGTGGCCATGTCGTAATGTGAGAGAGACCTACAGTGAGGGCCTTGCTGTGTTATGGCAGAAAACCACAACTGGCTAATGATGGTATCTAGGCCTCCGCTCCTGTACAACACAAGCTTTGTGATCTCCCTTTGAAACACTGACATTTACCCATTGTCTATCGAGACCATAGGTTTGCCAGTGCAGAGTAGTACAGGAAATCCACGACTTTGGGGTTACATTAGATAGATTTCAAGTTCAAATGTGTCTTCAGGAGATTGTTGCCTGCATATTTCCGTCAACCTGTCTCAACTTTTCATTGGAAGAAAGAAAGAGAGCGAGAGAAAAAGAGCGAGAGAGAGTGAGAGAAGGAGAGCGAGAGAAAAAGAACGAGAGAGAGTGAGAGAAGGAGAGCGAGAGAAAAAGAGCAAGAGAGAGTGAGAGAAGGAGAGCGAGAGAGAGAGAAAGAGATTAACAGTAGGACTCAGAAACCCACTGGAATGCTTCACTTGTTAAGGCCTTTAAACAGCAACAATACAAATATATGATCTTAATTTGATCACTCTTTTTTTCCAAACCTGTAGTGTATATTCGCTTTGAAAAAGGCTTATAAAGTTTGTCATTTCCACTTAGAAATTTCAGACTTGATTTGCTATAACCCCTAAAAAATGTTTCATTAATTATAATCCACATAATAATTCACATTCCCTGTTGCTACAGGATTATTTTCCTACTGTAGCAAACTGGCTCAAATTAAGATCCTACATCTGTATGTTGTGAGTTGACTTCTTTTTCCACATTAGTCAATTAGCCACACAAGCACATACACTGTTTGCAGCCTGTCAGTAGGGGTGAATAGAACGCGGTCCACAGCCATTCAGACACACTCAACAGACACCCTCTTATCTCTAATCTCTGTCTGTGTTCACGCAAGAGAGCCACCCTAACATGCACCCACTCATATTACACACAGACCACAGGAGATTGCTGAGGGGAGGACGACTCATAATAATGGCTGGAATGGAGTAAATGTGTTTGAGTTCAATACCGTTCCATTTATTCCATTCCAGCTATTACTATGAGCCCATCCTCCCCAATTAAGGTGCCACCAACCTCCTGTGACACAGATAGTTCTTTTTTTTTTTGTGACACACTTGGATACATACACCATGGGTCATGCACCACACACAAACACACACACACATACACACGCACACACACACACGCACGCACACACACGCACGCACACGCACGCACGCACGCACGCACGCACACACACAAACACACACACGCGCACGCGTGCGCACACACACATGCACACACACACACGCACACACACACGTGCACACGCACGCACACACGCACACACACACGCACGCACGCAAGCACACACACGCACACACACACACACACATACAACCACACATTATGGAGAAGCGTCCCTCTGTATTATATTCCATTGACTACTGCCAGACACCCACAGACTCCAAAGCAGTTCCATCTAATTTGATATGCTAATCAAAAGGAGAGAGCCTCAATCTAATCTTGATGGAACTGATGAATGTTTCCATGGATGTTGGTGATGCTGTCTCTGTCTGTCTGTCTGTCTGTCTGTCTGTCTGTCTGTCTGTCTGTCTGTCTGTCTGTCTGTCTGTCTGTCTGTCTGTCTGTCCGTCCAATCGTCCGTCTGTGCTCTGTGTTCCTGCTCTCTGACAGTCTGTATGTGGTCCAATGATGACAGACACTCTCTGACTCAACTCCTCTAAAGTGTAGCCTGAATCAACCTGTTACCTGTTAACCTGTTAATCAACCTGTTACCGTGGCCTAAATGAACAGACATACACAGAAGAACAGATACTCATACAGTAGACACTCTCTGACGTACACAGACAGACACTCCCTGACGCACACAGACAGACGCTCTGACGCACACAGACAGACACTCTGACACACACAGACAGACACTCTGACGCACACAGACAGACACTCTGACGCACACAGACAGACACTCTGACGCACACAGACAGACACTCTGACGCACACAGACAGACACTCCCTTACGCACACAGACAGACACTCCCTTACGCACACAGACAGACGCTCTGACGCACACAGACAGACACTCTGACTCACACAGACAGACACTCTGACGCACACAGACAGACACTCTGACGCACACAGACAGACACTCTGACGCACACAGACAGACACTCTGACGCACACAGACAGACACTCCCTGACGCACACAGACAGACACTCTGACACACACAGACAGACACTCTGACGCACACAGACAGACATTCTGATGCACACAGACAGACACTCTGACACACAGACACTTGTTGGAATGTAATTTTTGATCCACATTTCGTACACTTGAGCACATGTCCTAGACCTGGGGTCTTGTAGTCTGGAAACGGCTAAAAAATAAACATCACAAAGCTGTCGGTTAAATCCTAGGTCTGTTCATAATGTAAAATATAAAGGTGGGTATTTCAATAGCAAATGCTTGTTCTATAGGGAATTGTGATGCACTTGTTTAAACACACAGGTTTGAAATGACAGGGCTATAAACTTGTGAATGTCCTGCCCTCCACTGACCCCAGCTTGATATGGACATAGTGTGTTTGGAACACAACACAAAGACATTCACGTTTAGGGGACAAATCCTCCCTCTTTTTCCTGTTGTGTGTGTTACAGGGTCAATAGTAGGTCACTGTGTTAAAGTGTGTATTAGTGTCTGCGTGTATGTGTTTGTGTTTGTGTGTTAGTCTGCCTCTTTATGTCCTTGCTGTGTATAGACGTTTGACAGTGACTAATCTCTACACCCTTTTCTTTAGTGCTTTTTGCACGTCACTGAACTGTTGTGCAACCCATGCTGAGTCTGTGGTGTGGAACCACAATGGTAGTGCTCATTTTCTCTCTTACTCTCTCTACAGTTCTATTGTTAGCACTGCAATTAGAAAATAGTACACCCTTAGTGTTGTTTCAGATACCTTCCTACCTTTCCTATCAGTGCAAACACAAACACTTCAAGTCAACTCAAGGGGAGATATGGTATTATGACAGATTTGGCTTTTCTTTCTGTCATGTAAGAAGGATGAGCAATCAAGGTGAAATGGAATCTTGTTTGTCCTTCTAGCCAACTGACTCCTCAGGTGAGAGAGAATGGCATGTATGAGATCACTCAAGGACACACAAACATACGCTCGAAGGGCTTAAATAATGCACGTCTGACAGGACATCAGAGTGTTGAGAACAATCATTTGATCGTTCCCTTCATGGCCCCCCACGCAACTTTCCCTTGTGTACAGGGGCGGAGCTGCAATATTCTGTGAAAACAAACACATCATATTTCCAAGAAGCACATTGTTACCTAATCCCACACACTTCATGTCTCCCTTGGGTTTGTGGTAATAGTAGGAGTGTCCTCTCCTCCAGTTTCCTCCTGCCAGGAGCGGACTGGCCATCTGGCAATCCTGTCAAATGCCAGATGGGCTGGACAATTGTTTTGTTGGGTGTGCTGGCCGAAATTGACACACACAAAAATATTTTTTTCATATAAAAATAAAACTATGAAAAAAATATTTGTTACGCCCTAATCTTCTGATAGTCTGAGCTGAGGTCACGCATTTCACATTCAAAGTAAAACACGACATCAGCAAAGAGACCTGCTCCAACTCTGTCATCAATTAGACAGCCAGGATCTTTGTAGTAAAGTCGCTCTGGATAAGAGCGTCTGCTAAATGACTTAAATGTAAATGTAAAGAAGGGTTGCCTATCAACATACAAACAGCACACAGTGCCGTGAAAAACTATTTGCCCCCTTCCTGATTTTTTTCTATTTTTGACACTGAATGTCATCAGATCTTCATCCAAAACCTAATATTAGATCAAGAGAACATGAGTTTACAAATAACAAAAAAATATGTGCTATTTATTTATTTAATTAACAAAGTTACGCAACACCCAATTTCCCTGTGTGAAAAAGTAATTGGTTGTGCCACCATTAGCTGCAGTGACTCCAACCAAATGCTTCCTGTAGTTGTTGATCAGTCTCACATCGCTGTGGAGGAATTTTGGCCCAATCTTGCATGCATAACTACTTTAACTCAGCGACATTTGTGGGTTTTCAAGCGGGAACTGTTCATTTCAAATCCTGCAACAATATCTCAATTGGGTTTAGGTCTGGAATTTGACTAGGCCATTTCAAAATATAAAATGTGTTGCTTTTTAACCCTTTTCATTATTGTGTGTTTTGGATCATTGTCTTGCTGCATGACCCAGCTACACTTCAGCTTCAGCTCCCAGGAGGATGGCCTGACATTCACCTGTGGAATGATCTGATACAGAGCACAATTCATGGTTGCTTCTATTAAGGCAAGTTGTCCAGGTCCTGAAGCAGGAAAACATCCCCAAACCATCACACTACTACCACCACCATGCTTGACTGTTGGTATGAGGCTCTTACTGTGGAATGATTGGTTTTCGCCAGACATAATGGGACCCGTCTAGTCCAAAAAGTTTACTCAAGTTGGCCAAAAATCACCTGGAAGCACCTGGATGATCATCAATACTCTTGGAAGAATGTTCTATGGACAGGTGAGTTAAAAGTATAACTTTTTGGACGACATGTGTGCCTTTATTTGTTTGCTGAAACCTAGTGGTGCAAAGTACTTAAGTAAAAATACTTTCAAGTACTACTTAAGGAGTTTTCTTGGTATTTGTACTTTTTATTTTTGACAACTTTTACTTTTACTTCACTCCATTCCTACAGAAAATTATGTAATTTTTACTCCATACATTTTCCCTGTCACACAAAAGTACTCATTAAATTTGAAATGCTTAGCAGAACAGCAGAACAGGAAAATTGTCCAATTCACGCACTTATCAAGAGAACATCCCTGGTCATCCCTACTACCTGATCTGGCGGATTCACGAAACACAATGCTTGGTTTGTAAATGATGTCTGAGTGTTGGAGTGTGTCCCTGGCTATCCGTAAATTTAAAGAACAAGAAAACGGTGCTGTCTGGTTTGCTTAATATAAGGAATTTTAAGTGATTTATACTTGTACTTTTGATACTTAAGTACATTTTATGAATTACATTTACTTTGAAACCTTAAGTATATTTACAACCAAATAGTTTTACTTTTACTCAAGTAGTATTTTACTGGGGGACTTTCACTTTTACTTGAGTCATTTTCTATTAATGTATCTTTACTTACAAGTATGACAATTTGGGTACTTTTTCCACCAATGCTGAAATCCATACTTTTTAATAAAACGTTAATCAAATACAACCACTGACTGGTTCCTCGTATCGACTGACAGCGACTCGATGATGAGGTACACTCTGCCCACAGTCGTCCCAACCCATCTCCACTGAGACGTATATATTGTGGAGTTGAGAACCCAGCTAGGCCTGCCTGTGCCCTCGCTGAGGCCTGCTGATGTGATGAGCGATGAGCGAACCACTCTCCTTCCCACAATGCACCCGAGAGAAAAATGTGCTCTGATCGTATAACATTTCAAATTGCTATAGCGGGAAAAACAGCTTTGGAAGCTTTGTCCCTTTGTCCCCTTGTTCAATAGCAGCTATTTTTCAAACAATGTATTTGATATGGCTTTGAAATTATATATTGAATGATATATGACTACTAGCAGTGGGGATTATATTTACTGTTAGATTAGTACATGACTACTAGCAGTGGGTATTATATTTACCGTTAGATTAGTACATGACTACTAGCAGTGGGTATAATATTGACTGTTAGATTAGTACATGACTACTAGCAGTGGGGATTATATTTACTGTTAGATTAGTACATGACTACTAGCAGTGGGGATTATATTTACTGTTAGATTAGTACATGACTACTAGCAGTGGGGATTATATTTACTGTTAGATTAGTACATGACTACTAGCAGTGGGGATTATATTTACTGTTAGATTAGTACATGACTACTAGCAGTGGGGATTATATTTACTGTTAGATTAGTACATGACTACTAGCAGTGGGTATTATATTTACTGTTAGATTAGTACATGACTACTAGCAGTGGGTATTATATTTACTGTTAGATTAGTACTTGACTACTAGCAGTGGGGATTATATTTACTGTTAGATTAGTACATGACTACTAGCAGTGGGGATTATATTTACTCTTAGATTAGTACATGACTACTAGCAGTGGGTATTATATTTACTGTTAGATTAGTACATGACTACTAGCAGTGGGGATTATATTTACTGTTAGATTAGTACATGACTACTAGCAGTGGGTATTATATTTACTGTTAGATTAGTACATGACTACTAGCAGTGGGTATTATATTTACTGTTAGATTAGTACATGACTACTAGCAGTGGGTATTATATTTACTGTTAGATTAGTACATGACTACTAGCAGTGGGGATTATATTTACTGTTAGATTAGTACATGACTACTAGCAGTGGGTATTATATTTACTGTTAGATTAGTACATGACTACTAGCAGTGGGGATTATATTTACTGTTAGATTAGTACATGACTACTAGCAGTGGGGATTATATTTACTGTTAGATTAGTACATGACTACTAGCAGTGGGGATTATATTTACTGTTAGATTAGTACATGACTACTAGCAGTGGGGATTATATTTACTGTTAGATTAGTACATGACTACTAGCAGTGGGGATTATATGTCACGGCTTTCGTCTGTAGAAGGAGAGGCGGACCAAAATGCAGCGTGGTTGTTATTCATTGTACTTTAATAAAGAAAACTGTACACAAATAAACTAACAAAACAACAAACGTGTGAAAACCTAAAACAGTCCTATCTGGTGCAAAACACAGAGACAGGAACAATCACCCACAAACACACAGTGAAACCCAGGCTACCTAAATATGGTTCCCAATCAGAGACAATGACTAACACCTGCCTCTGATTGAGAACCATATCAGGCCAGACATAGAAATAGACAAACAAGACATCCAACATAGAATGCCCACTCAGATCACACCCTGACCAACCAAACATAGAAACATACAAAGTATACTATGGTCAGGGTGTGACATTATATTTATTATATATGTGTTTAGCAAATGTTATTGCGGGTGTAGAGAGATGCTTGTCATAGCAAAATGCTTGTGAATATCAAATCCACAATACCACAATACCAGAACATTACAATGTGTGTGTGTGTGTCTGCACAGTCCGCGTTGTGCCGTGAGATGTTGATTTATCTGATTTAACTAACTTGAGTTAGTTGATGTGGAAGAGAGTTCCACGTAGTCATGTCTCTATGTACTGTAGTACTGTGTGTTTCCCAGAGTCTGTTCTGGTGGCATGTCTTGTGGGGTATGTTTGGGTGTCTGAGCTGTGTGTTAGCTGATTGAACAGATGGGCTTCACTATCCCCCCAAATACACACGCACACGCAAAGACTCCTGGAGCCCATTGGCGGTATTTCACACTGATGTACGAAGCGTGTGTGTGGACTTCCCTGATTCCGTTATACAACAAGGGATCTAGTGCATTACTGACGAGAGCAGGGAACAAAGCAGATTGTACCAGGAGGAGCCGTGGACACACACAGTAAGCAGACAGGGGGGAGAGGGCAATGAGACGCAACACACACAGTAAGCAGACAGGACGGAGAGGGCAATGAGACGCAACACACACAGTAAGCAGACAGGGGGGAGAGGGCAATGAGATACAACACACACAGTAAGCAGACAGGGGGGAGAGGGCAATGAGACGCAACACACACACATTAGAGACATGACAAGATCATTTCATGGCCCAGATGTTAGCAGTCTTGAACCTCTACAGGGAGATGCTTTACACAAGATGACCTCCACTGCATCTCACCCTCCATCTCACCACACCACCCTCCATCTCACCATGCCACCCTCCACCTCACCACACAACCCTCCATCTCACCATGCCACCCTCCATCTCACCATGCAACCCTCCATCTCACCATGCCTCCCTCCATCTCACCATGCCACCCTCCATCTCACCACGACAACCTCCATCTCACCACGCCACCCTCCATCTCACCATGCCACCCTCCATCTCACCATGCCTCCCTCCATCTCACCATGCCAACCTCCACCTCACCACACCACCCTCCATCTCACCATGCCACCCTCCATCTCACCACGACAACCTCCATCTCACCATGCCACCCTACATCTCACCATGCCTCCCTCCATCTCACCATGCCACCCTCCATCTCACCACGACAACCTCCATCTCACCATGCCACCCTCCATCTCACCACGACAACCTCCATCTCACCACGCCACCCTCCATCTCACCATGCCACCCTCCATCTCACCATGCCTCCCTCCATCTCACCATGCCACCCTCCATCTCACCACGACAACCTCCATCTCACCACGCCACCCTCCATCTCACCATGCCACCCTCCATCTCACCATGCCTCCCTCCATCTCACCATGCCACCCTCCACCTCACCACACCACCCTCCATCTCACCATGCCACCCTCCATCTCACCACGCCACCCTCCATCTCACCACGCCACCCTCCATCTCACCATGCCTCCCTCCATCTCACCATGCCACCCTCCACCTCACCACACCACCCTCCATCTCGCCATGCCACCCTCCATCTCACCATGCCACCCTCCATCTCACCACGACAACCTCCATCTCACCATGCCACCCTCCATCTCACCATGCCACCCACGCCTTTACTCACAGAGAAGAGTGGAGAGAGAGAGGGGAAGGAAAGAGAGAAAGGAGAGAGAGAGGAAAAGGAGAGCGAGAGAAAGGAGAGAGAGAGAGAGAGAGAGAGAAGAAAGAGAGAGAGAGAGAGAGAGAGAGAGAGAGGAGAAGGAGAGAGGAGAAGGAGATAGAGAGGAGAAGGAGAGAGAAGGGAAAGAGAGAGGAGGAGAGAGAGAGAGAGAGAGGAGAAGGAGAGAGAGAGGAGAAGGAGATAGAGAGGAGAAGGAGAGCAAGAGAAAGGAGAGAGCGAGAGAAGGAGAGAGAGTGAAAGGAGAGAGATAGAGCAAAAGGAGAGAGAGAGAGGAGAGAGAGCGAAAGGAGAGAAAGAGAGAGGAGAAGGAGAGAAACGAGAGAGAAAGAGAGAGGAGAAGGAGAGAGCGCGAAAGGAGAGAAAGAGAGCTGAGAAAGAGAGAAAGCAAGAGAGAGAGAAAGGAGGAGAGAGCTCTACATGTCTTTTCCTGATGGCTTTAATGCTGAGTGCAGGTCATAATTCCTTTACACACGCACGCACGCACACACACACACACACACACACACACACACACACACACACACACACACACACACACACACACACACACACACACACACACACACACACACACACACACACACACACACACACACACACACACACACACACACACACACACACGCACAGGCCTCAGAGCAATGTTTTAGTGCCTTTGTGTCTTTGTGCCTGTCCTGAACCTCCATTGGGTCAGCGATGGAGAGATATATGGATATGCAGAATGCTACGACCTTGCCACTCATGGTGCGTGTATGTGTGTGTCACGTCCTTTCTTGTGTGCAGCAGGGCAGTGTATCCTTGTTTTCATCGCCCCTCTCAACCCTTCTACTTTCCTCCCCCTCTCTCTCTATCTCTCTCTCCTTTCTTTGTCTCCCTTTATCTCCCAGGTTTATCCTCTTTCTGTTTCACCTATCCTCTTTGTGCCTCTCTATCTCTCTATCTCCCTCTATACCCCCACCCCCTCTCTGTCTCTTGGGCACGGTAACTCACATCAGATAATTACAATATCTCTGCTTGGTGGATGGAGGCTGACAAATGGTGTGGGGGGGGGGGTGGAGCTGTGTTGATTACTCCCCCATCCTCCACAGGCGTGTGACATAGGGTCAGAGTAGGGTTAGTTACTGCTTCACAGTAGTATACACATATGTGTGCAAACAGAAGGCAGGTCACACATGTACATGCTCGCACACCACAGATCTGACACACAGACACACACATTACAGTTCATCCACACTAACACACACAACCTGCAGGTCAGACTCACACATGCACATATACCAGTGCTACATATACTCCTCCATGCTGCAGGGGATGTAGGCTGTGTAGAATGCAGCGGGGGATGTAGGCTGTGCAGAATGCAGCGGGGGATGTAGGCTGTGCAGAAGGCAGTGGGGGATGTAGGCTGTGCAGAATGCAGCGGGGGATGTAGGCTGTGCAGAATGCAGCGGGGGATGTAGGCTGTGTAGAATGCAGCGGGGGATGTAGGCTGTTCAGAAGGCAGTGGGGGATGTAGGCTGTGCAGAAGGCAGTCGGGGATGTAGGCTGTGTAGAATGCAGCGGGGGATGTAGGCTGTTCAGAATGTAGCGGGGGATGTAGGCTGTGTAGAATGCAGCGGGGGATGTAGGCTGTTCAGAATGCAGCGGGGGATGTAGGCTGTGTAGAATGCAGCGGGGGATGTAGGCTGTTCAGAATGCAGCGGGGGATGTAGGCTGTGCAGAAGGCAGCGGGGGATGTAGGCTGTGTAGAATGCAGCGGGGGATGTAGGCTGTTCAGAATGCAGCGGGGGATGTAGGCTGTGCAGAAGGCAGTGGGGGATGTAGGCTGTGCAGAAGGCAGTGGGGGATGTAGACTGTGCAGAATGCAGTGGGGGATGTAGACTGTGCAGAATGCAGCGGGGGATGTAGGCTGTTCAGAATGCAGCGGGGGATGTAGGCTGTTCAGAATGCAGCGGGGGATGTAGGCTGTTCAGAATGCAGCGGGGGATGTAGGCTGTTCAGAAGGCAGCGGGGGATGTAGACTGTTCAGAATGCAGCGGGGGATGTAGGCTGTTCAGAAGGCAGCGGGGGATGTAGACTGTTCAGAATGCAGCGGGGGATGTAGGCTGTTCAGAAGGCAGCGGGGGATGTAGACTGTTCAGAATGCAGCGGGGGATGTAGGCTGTACAGAATGCAGCGGGGGATGTAGGCTGTACAGAATGCAGCGGGGGATGTAGGCTGTGCAGAAGGCAGCGGGGGATGTAGACTGTGCAGAAGGCAGTGGGGGATGTAGACTGTGCAGAAGGCAGTGGGGGATGTAGACTGTGCAGAATGCAGCGGGGGATGTAGGCTGTTCAGAATGCAGCGGGGGATGTAGGCTGTGCAGAATGCAGCGGGGGATGTAGGCTGTTCAGAAGGCAGCGGGGGATGTAGGCTGTTCAGAATGCAGCGGGGGATGTAGGCTGTTCAGAAGGCAGCGGGGGATGTAGACTGTTCAGAATGCAGCGGGGGATGTAGGCTGTTCAGAAGGCAGCGGGGGATGTAGACTGTTCAGAATGCAGCGGGGGATGTAGGCTGTTCAGAAGGCAGCGGGGGATGTAGACTGTTCAGAATGCAGCGGGGGATGTAGGCTGTTCAGAAGGCAGCGGGGGATGTAGACTGTTCAGAATGCAGCGGGGGATGTAGACTGTTCAGAATGCAGCGGGGGATGTAGGCTGTACAGAATGCAGCGGGGGCTGTAGGCTGTACAGAATGCAGCGGGGGATGTAGGCTGTGCAGAAGGCAGCGGGGGATGTAGGCTGTGCAGAATGCAGCGGGGGATGTAGGCTGTGCAGAAGGCAGCGGGGGATGTAGACTGTTCAGAATGCAGCGGGGGATGTAGGCTGTTCAGAAAGCAGCGGGGGATGTAGACTGTTCAGAATGCAGCGGGGGATGTAGGCTGTACAGAATGCAGCAGGGGCTGTAGGCTGTACAGAATGCAGCGGGGGATGTAGGCTGTGCAGAAGGCAGCGGGGGATGTAGACTGTGCAGAAGGCAGCGGGGGATGTAGACTGTGCAGAAGGCAGTGGGGGATGTAGACTGTGCAGAATGCAGTGGGGGATGTAGACTGTGCAGAATGCAGTGGGGGATGTAGGCTGTTCAGAATGCAGCGGGGGATGTAGGCTGTGCAGAATGCAGCGGGGGATGTAGGCTGTTCAGAATGCAGCGGGGGATGTAGGCTGTTCAGAATGCAGCGGGGGATGTAGGCTGTTCAGAAGGCAGCGGGGGATGTAGACTGTTCAGAATGCAGCGGGGGATGTAGGCTGTTCAGAAGGCAGCGGGGGATGTAGACTGTTCAGAATGCAGCGGGGGATGTAGGCTGTTCAGAAGGCAGCGGGGGATGTAGACTGTTCAGAATGCAGCGGGGGATGTAGGCTGTTCAGAAGGCAGCGGGGGATGTAGACTGTTCAGAATGCAGCGGGGGATGTAGACTGTTCAGAATGCAGCGGGGGATGTAGGCTGTGCAGAATGCAGCGGGGGATGTAGGCTGTGCAGAATGCAGCGGGGGATGTAGGCTGTGCAGAATGCAGCGGGGGATGTAGGCTGTGCAGAAGGCAGTGGGGGATGGGGAGATGGTAGAAGGCAGCTGGGGATGGGGAGATGGTAGAAGGCAGCGGGGGATGGGGAGATGGTAGAAGGCAGCGGGGGATGGGGAGATGGTAGAAGGCAGCGGGGGATGGGGAGATGGTAGAAGACAGCGGGGGATGGGGAGATGGTAGAAGGCAGCGGGGGATGGGGAGATGGTAGAAGGCAGCGGGGGATGTAGGCTGTGCAGAATGCAGCGGGGGATGTAGGCTGTGCAGAATGCAGCGGGGGATGTAGGCTGTGCAGAATGCAGTGGGGGATGGGGAGATGGTAGAAGGCAGCGGGGGATGGGGAGATGGTAGAAGGCAGCGGGGGATGGGGAGATGGTAGAAGGCAGCGGGGGATGGGGAGATGGTAGAAGGCAGCGGGGGATGGGGAGATGGTAGAAGGCAGCGGGGGATGGGGAGATGGTAGAAGGCAGCGGGGGATGGGGAGATGGTAGAAGGCAGCGGGGGATGGGGAGATGGTAGAAGGCAGCGGGGGATGGGGAGATGGTAGAAGGCAGCGGGGGGATGGGGAGATGGTAGAAGGCAGCGGGGGATGGGGAGATGGTAGAAGGCAGCGGGGGATGGGGAGATGGTAGAAGGCAGCGGGGGATGGGGAGATGGTAGAAGGCAGCGGGGGATGGGGAGATGGTAGAAGGCAGCGGGGGATGGGGAGATGGTAGAAGGCAGCGGGGGATGGGGAGATGGTAGAAGGCAGCGGGGGATGGGGAGATGGTAGAAGGCAGCGGGGGATGGGGAGATGGTAGAAGGCAGCGGGGGATGGGGAGATGGTAGAAGGCAGCGGGGATGGGGAGATGGTAGAAGGCAGCGGGGGATGGGGAGATGGTAGAAGGCAGCGGGGGATGGGGAGATGGTAGGAGACAGCGGGGATGGGGAGATGGTAGAAGGCAGCGGGGGATGGGGAGATGGTAGGAGACAGCGGGGGATGGGGAGATGGTAGAAGGCAGCGGGGGATGGGGAGATGGTAGGAGACAGCGGGGGATGGGGAGATGGTAGAAGGCAGCGGGGGATGGGGAGATGGTAGAAGGCAGCGGGGGATGGGGAGATGGTAGGAGACAGCGGGGGATGGGGAGATGGTAGAAGGCAGCGGGGGATGGGGAGATGGTAGAAGGCAGCGGGGGATGGGGAGATGGTAGAAGGCAGCGGGGGATGGGGAGATGGTAGAAGGCAGCGGGGGATGGGGAGATGGTAGAAGGCAGCGGGGGATGGGGAGATGGTAGAAGGCAGCGGGGGATGGGGAGATGGTAGAAGGCAGCGGGGGATGGGGAGATGGTAGAAGGCAGCGGGGGATGGGGAGATGGTAGAAGGCAGCGGGGGATGGGGAGATGGTAGGGCTTGGGAGGAAAGAGGTTAGAAGGATTCTAGAGCGACGTCACAGACTGAGCATGATCCCACCTCATATGGGGAATAACACAAGCTGGTGTGTGTGAGTGTGTCAGTGTGTACTGTGCACACATGAGAAAGAGGGATATGGGTAGCTCTGCTGGCGTGATAAAGGAGGGGAGAGAGTGATGATAGAACAACACCTTCTCTATTTCCAGTCAGATTATCCCACTTCCTCAAACAGCATCAGACCCTCTCTCTCTCTCTGTCAGTCTGTCTGTATGTCTGTCTATGTGACCAGGCTGGTTAGGGAGAAGAGGGAGAATGACAGCAAGATGAGAGAGGGAGAGAAAAAGATGAAGAAAAGTTATGAGAGATGGAGAGGGAGAGAAAAAGATGAAGAAGGGTTATGAGAGATGGAGAGGGAACAGACAGCGAGAGAGAGAAGAACAGTATGGCGCCGACAGAGATGGTCGCCTCGCTTCGAGTTCTTAGGAAACTATGCAGTATTATTTATTTTTATGTATTATTTCTTACATTACCCCAGGAAATCTTCTTATTAAATACAGCCGGGAACAACTATTGGATATAAGAGCAACGTCAACTTACCAACATTATGACCAGAAATACGACTTTCCCAAAGTGGATCCTCAGTTCGGACCACCACCCAGGACAATGGATATAATTCCAGTGGGTGATCCAAAACATTAGGGGCAGAAGAAGCAGCCACCTGGTCAGGCTCTGTAGAAGTGCACACCGCACCTGAGTATACTACTAGCCAATGTCCAGTCTCTTGACAACAAGGTAGATGAAATTCGAGCAAGGGTTGCCTACATTGAGACCCAATCACTGGACACTTTTATAAATGGATCACGAGTCACTTTATACAATGCACTCTAAATAATGCCACTTTAATAATGTTTACATATCTTACATTACTCATATCACATGTATATACTGTATTTTATACCATCTACTGCACCTTGCCTATGCCGCTCGGCCATCGCTCAACCATATACAGTACTTATGTACATATTCTCATTCACCCCTTTAGATTTGTGTGTGTAAGGTAGTTGTTGGGGAATTGTTAGATTACTTGTTAGATATTACTGCACTGTCGGAACTAGAAGCACAAGCATTTTGCTACACTCACATTAATATCTGCTGACCATGTGTACGTGGCAAATACAATTTGATTTGAGAAAGAGAGAGAGAGTAGGAGAGAGAGTAGGAGAGAGAGTAGGAGAGAGAGTAGGAGAGAGTATGAGAGAGAGAGAGAGAGAGAGAGTAGGAGAGAGAGAGAGAGTAGGAGAGAGAGAGTAGGAGAGAGAGAGAGAGTAGGAGAGAGAGAGAGTAGGAGAGAGAGATAGAGAGTAGGAGAGAGAGAGAGTAGGAGATAGAGAGAGAGTAGGAGAGAGAGAGTAGGAGAGAGAGAGAAGGAGAGAGAGAGAGAGAGAGAGAGAGATTAGGAGAGAGAGAGAGTAGGAGATAGAGAGAGGGTAGGAGAGAGAGAGAGTAGGAGAGAGAGAGAAGGAGAGAGAGAGAGAGAGAGAGAGAGAGAGAGAGAGAGAGAGAGAGAGAGAAGCAGCTCTGCTACAAAGAAATATCAACTTATTCACCTACACCTTCAATCTCTATTGTCTTACCATTATAGGGGTGCAATGCACGGTATCACCATCATGAACCAAACCAACAGCAAAAGCCAAAAGGATACAAAATGAGAGGAGTGGGCCATGGTGATACATGGCCTGCCAGAGCAACAGGTCCCTCTCTGGTGAGTTTGAGCTGTGTGTTAGTGTCGCTGTTGTTGTTGTTGTTGGTATTTTGATGTGACAGACCAATGGGTGGTGTTGTGTCCAGGTCAATCTTTGCATGGGATGATGCATCTTTTCCCATTTCACTCTCTCACTTTCTCTCTCTCGCTCTTTCTTTCTCTCTCCAACGCTCTCTATTTCTCCTCTTAAAACCCTTATCATCACCTGTGAGTCAGGTGTTCAGTTACAGCTCCACACACCAGAACACCAGAGGGTGAGAGAAAGAGAGAGAGAGGAAGGGAATGAGGGTGGACAAGAACAGTTATGCATGCTTTGACATATACATTACACATGTCCATGTATGTACATGGTGCGCAACAATACCACAATCAGTGGGCTGCACTGTAACTTGCATGAATGATGTTCATCAAAGGAAATTAATGGGAGTATTGCTGGAAAACTCAATGACTCTGTGCAAGTGTGCCACTACAGCCATGACATCATCTCACTGCAGCAGTCACACACACACACACACACACACACACACACACACACACACACACACACACACACACACACACACACACACACACACACACACACACACACACACACACACACACACACACACACAGGTATCATTTACAGCCGCTCAGTTATCAAGTCTCTCCCTGTCACAAATCCGTCCTCACGAGGCTAACATCAATTAGTGTAGAGCAGAGGCAGGTGTGTGTGTGTGTGTGTGTGTGTGTGTGTGTGTGTGTGTGTGTGTGTGTGTGTGTGTGTGTGTGTGTGTGTGTGTGTGTGTGTGTGTGTGTGTGTGTGTGTGTGTGTGTGTGTGTGTGAAGCAGAGCAGAACATAATACCACCTGATAAGGTGCAGAGGTCATTATATAAGGAAGCTGTCCTGAAAGCTGGCCTCATATCACACATTATCAAAGCATTGTCTGCAGAGGATCAACACACCGATAGACCTTAACTCATAACAGGAAACATCATCAAACATTCTCATTGTTTACCCTCTCAATAAAACCACATAGTGATGATTCCCTCACCTGATTACTGATTCAGTGTGTACGTGTTGTGCATGTGATTCAGTGTGTACGTGTTGCGTATGTGATTCAGTGTGTACGTGGTGCGTATGTGATTCAGTGTGTACGTGTTGCGTATGTGATTCAGTGTGTACGTGTTGCGTATGTGATTCAGTGTGTACGTGTTGTGTATGTGATTCAGTGTGTACGTGTTGCATATGTGATTCAGTGTGTACGTGTTGCGTATGTGATTCAGTGTGTACGTGGTGCGTATGTGATTCAGTGTGTACGTGTTGCGTATGTGATTCAGTGTGTACGTGTTGCGTATGTGATTCAGTGTGTACGTGTTGTGTATGTGATTCAGTGTGTACGTGTTGCGTATGTGATTCAGTGTGTACGTGTTGCGTATGTGATTCAGTGTGTACGTGTTGTGTATGTGATTCAGTGTGTACGTGTTGTGTATGTGATTCAGTGTGTACGTGTTGTGCATGTGATTCAGTGTGTACGTGTTGTGTATGTGATTCAGTGTGTACGTGTTGTGTATGTGATTCAGTGTGTACGTGTAGTGCATGTGATTCAGTGTGTACGTGTTGTGTATGTGATTCAGTGTGTACGTGTTGTGTATGTGATTCAGTGTGTACGTGTTGTGCATGTGATTCAGTGTGTACGTGTTGTGTATGTGATTCAGTGTGTACGTGTTGTGCATGTGATTCAGTGTGTACGTGTTGTGTATGTGATTCAGTGTGTACGTGTTGTGTATGTGATTCAGTGTGTACGTGTTGTGTATGTGATTCAGTGTGTACATGTTGTGCATGTGATTCAGTGTGTACGTGTTGTGTATGTGATTCAGTGTGTACATGTTGTGCATGTGATTCAGTGTGTACGTGTTGTGTATGTGATTCAGTGTGTATGTGATTCAGTGTGTACGTGTTGTGCATGTGATTCAGTGTGTACGTGTTGTGTATGTGATTCAGTGTGTACGTGTTGTGTATGTGATTCAGTGTGTACGTGTTGTGCATGTGATTCCCATGAGTGGCAGTGGCAGAGAGCGAGACATTTCAAATGTCTTTATTATTTTGGAACTTTTGTGAGGGTAATGTTTTCTGTACTTTATTTTGCTATTTGACCATGGTTACTGATCAAAACCTTAAAAAATGCAGTGCACTACATTGCTGCCTGCCTGCCCCACATGTCCTCTATACAATATTGATTATTATTATTAATTATGTTAACATAGTAAATCTCCAAAGTAAGCTTTGGCAATATGTACATTGTTACGTCATGCCAATAAAGTACATTGAATAGAGAGAGAGAGAGAGAGAGAGAGAGAGAGAGAGAAAAACACAGAGAGGCACAGAGAGAGAGAGAGAGAGAGAGAGAAACACAGAGGCACAGAGAGAGAGAGAGAGAGGGAGAGAGAGAGAGAGAGAGAGAGAGAGAGAGAGAGAGAGAGAGAGAGAAACACAGAGGCACAGAGAGAGAGAGAGGGAGAGAGAGAAAGAGAGAGAACGTGTGTATCTTTTATCTTGATATTAGTTTGTCATATCCTTCCCTTCCTCTCTCTATGTCCATGTCAGTGATCTGCCATTCTGTAAATGTCAGGGACCAACTAGCCCAGCATAGACTGAGAATGCTCTTTATATCACAGTACAGCTCAACACATGGATGATTCATCGACTGCATATTTAATGTGTGCGTGCTTCACTGGCGTACCACATGGGATGGGGGGGGTAAGAAAAACAGGATCAGTGATGTCAGAGGAGACTCAGAATGTAGTTCATTACTACCGTCGTTAGCGCCAGATTGGAGTGTAATTCTACCCTGTGTGTGTGTCTCAGAGAGTGAATGAGAGAGAGGAGAGTGTAGCTGAGTTGGTAGAGCATGGATGGCTCTTGCAATGCCAGGGTTGTGGGTTTGATTTCCATGGGGACCAGCATGAAAAAGTATGAAACATTTATGCACTCACTCTGGATAAGAGAGTCTGCTAAATGACTAACATGTAAATAGGGAGAGAAATAGTCTATATGCGTTTGTGCTCTTGACCTCCCTGACAATGCCATCAACAATAACTTAAATCCTTCTGTCATTCAGGCTCAATCTATCACTGACGCACACTACACTGTACAGTGTAAGGAGAAAGGCTAGAGGCATTGAGAGATTACCTGGAGTTAGCATGTAGCCATTGCAGGCTGCGGATTGGAGAGACATTGTGGCTTCTTTACTTCAGCCCCATTACTGGTAATGACAGGTTGGCCCTCTGCCTCCGCACGCAACCACACTAAACTAAAATATAAATGCAACATGTAGTGTTGGTCCCATGTTTCATGAGCTGAAATAAATCCCAGAAATGTTCCATACGCACAAAAAGCTTATTTCTCTCAAATGTTGTGCACAAATGTGTTTACATCCCTGTTAGTGAGCATTTCTCCTTTGTGAAGATAATCCATCCACCTGACAGGTGTGGCATATCAAGAAGATGATTAAACAGCATGACCATTACACAGGTGCACCTTGTGCTGGGGACAATAAAAGACCACTTTAAAATGTGCAGTTATGTCACAAAACACAATGCCACAGATGTCTAAGCTTTGAGGGAGCATGCAATTGGCATGCTGACTGCAAAAATGTCTACCAGAGCTGTTGCCAGAGAATTGAATGTTTATTTCTCTACCATAAGCTGCCTCCAACATTGTTTTAGAGCATTTGGCAGTACGTTCAACCGGCCTCACAACCGCAGACCACCTGTATCCACGCCTCCTCAGGAGTGCTGAGGAGTATTTCTGTCTGTGATAAAGCCCTTTTGTGGAGAAGAACTAATACTGATTGGCTGGGCCTGGCTCCTCAGTGGCTGCACCCCTGCCCAGTCATGTGAAATAAGTAGATTAGGGCCTTCTTTGGACTGTAATATAATGTAATATAATATAATCTTTTAAATTGCTGCATGTTGCGTTTATATTTTTGCTCAGTATACATTGAATACACAGGAGTGACACACACGCATACTGTTTGCAGTGGTTTGAGGTGATGAGAGAGAGAGGAGAAAGAAATAGAGTGGGGGATAAGGAAGAGAGACCATGGTAGGAAGAAAGAGTCACAGAAGGAGAGGAGTCAGAGAGGGAGAGGAAGGGAGAGAAACAGAAAGTACAGAGAGAAAGATAAAAAGACAGACAGTGAAACCTAGAGAGATAGCTATGTTCAATATTTGTGCAACCCTATGACACCCAGTATGCCTATAGGCAGCAGACTGGTCTAACTGGCTGAATCAGTCATCTCGTCAGTCAGTCAGCTCTTTTCTTCTGGGCGTTCCTTTTGAACTAACCTAACCCAGCTCTGATCTCACTGCTTTGATTACTGGCCTTTCTGAGTCAGCCAGCTAGGCCATTGACCCCATACTTTATATCTGATGGAAACCTAACCTAACCTCAATTGACATCTGCCCAAATACCTAACCTCTGACCTGCTGAGCTATCAACGGTCCGATCTCCTGACCTGGGGGGTGCGTCCAATTTCAGCATTGTTTGTCAATGTTACGTAACAAAGCTCAGTCCGTTAGTTTACAGGTGTACTCCGTGTCTACTAACAAAGCACAGGGATAAACAGTGGAGCACAACATGCTTAGGCGTGTCCCAGACCCACTTACACCCAGGCTCCCCTCCCTTCCAAAAGGTCAGGATTCCTGACATGTTAAGCCCAGCATGTGTCTGTGTGTGTGGGGTGGTCTGGGGGCTGCGTGGGGCAGATTTGGAGCCGTGACTGATGAAGTGTTTAGGAGCGACCTGTGCTGTACATAATGTTCTGTACATTCACTTCTCCCTGTGTCGCAATAACCATGGAAGAGTACCCACTCCAATTCTCAGATGTCCAAGTGGTTTTTAGATGAAGCCTGTCATAAATAACACAAACATTGTGTAAGAAGGCTTCCAGGAAATGCCAGCAGCAGAACAGTTGTTTTCTAACGCCCGCCTTAGGTTGAGACTCGCACACGTGGTCAATCTATATAGTCTGTCAGAAGGCCTATCACATTACACTTTCCCTCCAACCACATGGGGTTAGACAGGTGGTGAAATAGTATTCAGGCTGTCAAAACAACAAAGTAAGCTGAATAAGACAAAACTTAATAATAAACTTTATAACCTATTCCTTCTGCTTTTCTGCTTTCTAATTTCCTATTTTCATCCACCTTGAAAAACCAACAGGTGGCACATTCACATATACTGTAGTTGTACATTTTCTGAAAAACCTCTATAATCCTTTGTGCATTTTCAGTAAACCCAGAACATGTCAGAAATACCCTGAGCACTGGAACCAGGAGAGAGAGTGGAGTTTCACCCGGCTTTATTTACATGCGCACCATTTCTTATACAAACTAGATTACAATTCAACATGGAATACACAGGAAAAATACCCACTAACATCAACATCGTCGAGAAGAAGCGAGGTTACTACAGAGGTCAAAGAGCAGAGGGCATAGGTGACAGGAGAGCAGGTGGGGGACGGGGCTAACAAGGGGTGTAAAGTTCTAGGATCGAGAAGAGCTTTGACATGGACACGGGGGCAGTACTGTGCTGTGGCTGGCATGTGCCACCATTATGGGGCCAGAGGAGCCATCCGGTTTCCTCTAAACGCAGTAGCAAAGAATGCATCTGTTCTGGGCTGACTGGGTTCTTTCATCCCTTCTCTGTCTGCCTGTACACTATAGACATGTTGAAATGCAGTGCTAATGGCATGATGGCTTTGGACTTCCCTCTTCCAGACAGAAAGGTCAAATGCAGAGATGAGTCTATAGGTCAAGGTGCAGTGAAGAGCTATAGAAGACTCTTGGTTTGTTGGAAGTCACATATTGCAGAGACGGAGGGGGTTAGAAGACGTCAAGCTTAGGGGATCTACTCTCCTGGCTGTGTGTATGGGGACTCATAGGGATTCTCATCATACCGAGTGAGCTGAGTGTACCACTGGTCTACAACTTTTAGTGCTATTAAGCACTCATAGATTTCCAAGAAAAACAAACATTTTGACTTTATTGTCTGATTACATTAAACTACATGACCAAAAAATATGTGGACACCTGCTCATCCACCATCTCACTCCAAAATCATGGGCATTAATATTGAGTTGGTCCCCCTTTGCTGCTATAACAGCCTCCACTTTTCTGGGAAGGCTTTCCACTAGATGTTAGTACATTACTGCAGGGACTTGCTTCCATTCAGCCACAAGAGCATTAGTGAGGTCTGGCACTGATTTTGGGCGATTAGGCCTGGCTCTGCATTCCAATTCATTCCAGGTGTTCGATGGGGTTGAGGTCAGGGGTCAGTGCAGTTCAGTCAAGTTCTTCCACACCGATCTTGACAAACCATTTCTGTATGGACCTTGCTTTGTGCATGGGGGCATTGTCATGCTAAAACAGGACAGGGCTTTCCCTAAACCGTTGTTGCTCCTAGACGTTTCCACTTTACAATAACAGCACTTACAGTTGACCCGGGGAAGCTCTAGCAGGGCAGAAATTTAACGAACTAACTTGTTGGAAAGGTTGCATCCACTAATGTGAAGAGGTGTTCACATACTTTTGTATATATAGTGTATTTTAGTGGTTATTTATACAGAACATTTGTATAATACCCGTATAAACGGTATTTATATGACAATGTTTTAGATTGACAATAATTATGTTACATAATTATGCTGCTCCAGCCATTCATTCCAATTTAAATCGTTTGGATTTCTCTCTGACCAATACGGCTGCCATTTTCACCCCATTCTGAAACTATGAGGGTTCATCACATATCTCCTTTAGTAATTTCATAGGATCTGTCACGTTCTGACCTTTTCCACGTTTGTTGTTTTGTAGTGTTCGTGTTTATCTGTTTTAATTAAACATGAATCAATATAACCACGCTGCGTTTTGGTCCTCTTCTACTTCACCTCAAGAAAACCCTTACAGGATCTCTATGGGGTGGGGGCTGTCATGCCGTAAACCTGAGGTAACACTTCTACAGTTGATCATCTACCCAGACATGCAAACACACTCCTCTGCCTCAACCTCTGGCTGACGGACAAACACACACACGTTTGTTCGTTTGTACACTATTTTACAAGATAGACAGGACGGGGCAACCCTCTGGATAAAGACCCCAGACACAGAAGGGGTACCAGAGGCCCAGATGCTGCTACAAGCATGGTTTCCTGGTTCTCTATCTGGTTCAGCAACAATGGCGTTACTAATATTAGCATAGCATCTACCCCCTTACCCAGCAAGTAATGTTCTGTTCTTTCTTCAACTCTACCTTCGAGGTATCATAAAAAACCAAGGGTCAAGTACTACATGAGTATATAAGATCATAGAGTAAGTATATATATGCATTTCACACAGTTCATAATGCATAAATATATACATGCACACAGGGGGGGTGCTGTATGCTCCGTGAAGGATAACGAAGGATAACATATCCTCGTGAGACAAAATCAATAAACGAGATCAATAAACGAGTCACACACACAAACACACACTCAGGAGATACAGGAGAGACCTGTTAGGAGCACCAGGCGTGTCTGCGAAGGGTGTGTGTGTTAGGGGTGTGTGTGTGAGGGGTTTGTGTGTGCGCGTGTCATGAGTCCCACATGAGGAGAAAAAACTACAACGACATAAAAACAAACGACCGGACCGAGTGAAGAGTCAGATCTTTCTCCTGATTTCCTTCTTCTCTTCCACTTGAAAGGTCATAGTTCACAGGTTACAAGTTTACAACACAAGCAATAGTTTTTTGCCAACATGTTGTTGTGTGTTCTGCCATGGAGATGGGACCTGGTGTAACGTTGGAACGGGCTCTCGCTCCCTCTTCCCCCTGAGTGATGGTATATGCATATAATAACACGCCCACAACGAAACAACAAGCAGAGCTAAAACACAAATCCCTGCTCTTATTTTTCGCTAAGTGTGTGTGTGTGTGTGTGTGTGTGTGTGTGTGTGTGTGTGTGTGTGTGTGTGTGTGTGTGTGTGTGTGTGTGTGTGTGTGTGTGTGTGTGTGTGTGTGTGTGTGTGTGTGTGTGTGCGCGTGTGTGTGTGTGTGCTGTTGTTTTGGCTGCCAGCATCTCCTACATGTTGTTTCAAGTAATTTGGCAACATACACAGATAGCTTATCGTTTCACTCAAGAAAAACAAAATGGCTGCCGGAGATGGAGGAGGCTAACTGTACAACCTCCTGGCCTCTCAGTGCCACCCTGCCGTTGCTACGACTACGGCTACAGCTCGGCGGGGTCCGCCGGGCCAGATAGGTAAAATGCACGGCTTACTAGGGCCTAGACTCAAACACTGTTTACATCATAGCACCAGTTATGGCGTGGAAATGTACACAATGCTAGGACATAGGTATTTATTTTGGCTACATATGCTGTACTACAACACGTTGACATACCCCACCCATTAACTAGAAAGAAGGTCTAAACTCCTCCTCCTCTTCGGCTCTTCCTTTAAGTTGAAGCTTCCACTGTACTGTACACAGATCCATGACAGACTTCTTCTTCTTGTTCTTTTTCTATTTTCTACAGTTGTTTTACATAAGGCATTTTAAAACCGTGACTAATCAATCAAACTCATGTAAAAGGAAAACAACACAACACCAAAAACCTGAAATGCATGTGGCATTATTGTTTGACATCATCGGTGTGTGTGCAACGTGTGTGTGTTGTCGCTATTTTGAGTGCAGAAACTGTCAAATTTCATTTCATCAATAGTTTTTTTTATAAAACAACTGTGGTGCAGAAACAGTGATGATGGTAAAACAGGAATTTAAGAACAAACATTAAACATTTAAAATCACTGAGTGAAAACAGAGGAGGATTTTCCAACATAACACATCCCAGAAACCACTGTATTAGATTTTACACCACATCACTTTTGTTTATCTTTTGTCATTTTCTTCCAGGAGCTACTTGTACACTACAACCTTGCTTGCCAAATGTCCTTGTTTCCCAAAAACCCTTCAAATAAACAAAACACAGCCCCTCTCGCTCTGTATCTTTACAATAGACTTTGTCCGACTGGTATTTGCTCAAAGGAAGATTGCATAATTCTGAGATGAGTTTGTTGTGATGATTTCAGATTGTTTGTTTGTTTTGCAGGGGTCTTTGAGGATCTGACGGTCACATCTTGTGAGTCTGTGTACTTCAAATCATTCATGGTCCGTCAGAGTGGGAGAAAAGGTACATTTCTCTAGAGGAGGTCTTGTGTAAACAGAGGGTATTTATTCCATGTTGTGCTGATGGCAGGCTTGGCAAAAAGGATGCTTTGTGTCTGATCTTCTCTTGCTCTACAGTTTGTACCTGGAAAGAGAGAGATACAGGAACTGACATCAGGTCTGAGTGGATGAACTGGATCTGATAATCAGTAGCTGATTCAGTTAAAAACACACCACTCTTTCATAAATTACTGTCTAGTAACGATTAACATGCGTTCCCTATTCACACATTCTCCCTCCCTCCCTCCCTCCCTCCCTCCCTCCCTCCCTCCCTCCCTCCCTCCCTCCCTCCCTCCCTCCCTCCCTCCCTCCCTCCCTCCCTCCCTCCCTCTCTGTCTGTCTCCCTCTCTGTCTGTCTCCCTCTCTGTCTGTCTCCCTCCCTCTCTGTCTCCATCCCTCTCTGTCTCCATCCCTCTCTGTCTCCCTCTCTGTCTCTCTCTCCCTCCCTTTCTGTCTCTCTCTCTCCCTCCCTCTCGGTCTCTCTCTCCCTTCCTCCCTCTCTGTCTCGCTCTCCCTCCCTCTCTGTCTCTCGCTCTCCCTCCCTCTCTGTCTCCATCCCTCTCTCTCTCTCCCTCCCTCTCTGTCTCTCGCTCTCCCTCCCTCTCTGTCTCTCGCTCTCCCTCCCTCTCTGTCTCTCTCTCTGTCTCCATCCCTCTCTCTCTCTCTCCCTCTGTCTCTCGCTCTCCCTCCCTCTCTGTCTCTCGCTCTCCCTCCCTCTCTGTCTCTCGCTCTCCCTCCCTCTCTGTCTCTCGCTCTCCCTCCCTCTATGTGTCTCGCTCTCCCTCCCTCTCTGTCTCTCTCTCTCTGTCTCCATCCCTCTCTCTCTCTCCCTCTCAATTCAATGAAATGAAATTAAATTGACTTTATTGACATGGCAAGTTCATTATTATTTGATACCAGGTGCTGCCGATTCTTCTAAAATATATATATATTTATATATAATGGTGGGACCAACAGCAACAATAATAGTAGTAGTGGACATGGGATTACCATTAACAACAACTATAACAACAATATTAATGAGAACAATGATCCATTAAAGCAATGGTAGTAGACCAGTGTCAACATAACTGAGAAGACACATGACGAGGTATGAAAGACAAAACAAATGGGAAATATTATCGACATTACTTTCCACTTTTCATTGGCTGTCCCTCAGGTTGTGGCAGGAGGACACATATTTGGCTGCCAAAACTGCACATTTTGGCTTTTCACCTAATAAATATTTGATTTTTTCTTCATCTTTTATAGTTTCAAATTCTTTGTATTGAATTATAATTTTGGGAAAGAAATATTCTCTTAGGTCTGAGTATTTGTCAGAGTGTAATAGGAAATGCAGATCTGTCTCTACCTTGGAGCAGAGTGAGCACAGCCTGTCCTCTCTGGGCAGCCAGGTGTGTCTGTGGCGATCGGTCTCTATAGCCCGACTGTGCTCACTGAGTCTGTACCTAGTCAATGTTTTCCTCAGTTTTCTATCAGTCACAGTGGTCAGATAGTCTGCCACCATGTACTGTATATTTAGTCCTAGATATGTGTCGTTTTTGGTGTGTTCTGATAGAACTGTGTCCAAATAGAATTTATATTTGTCATCCTTATTTCCGGACCTTTTTTGGAATCTCATTATATTTGGGTTTTTTAGGTTAACGGTCAGAGCCCAGGTCTGACAGAACCTGTGGAGATGATCTAGGTGCTGCTGTAACCCCTCTTTAGTGGGAGACAGCAGCACCAGGTCATCTGCTTACAGCAGACACTTGATTTCAGTGTTGTGTAGGGTGATACCAGGTGCTGCCGATTCTTCTAATGTTTTTGCCAATTCATTAATGTAGATGTTAAATAGTGTTTGACTTATTGGGCAGACCTGCTTCACTCCCCGTCCCTGAGAGAAGAAGTCTGTTTGCTTGTCGCCAATTTTAACCGCACATTTGTTTTTAGTGTACATTGATTTAAATCATGTTTTCCCTACAATACCACTTTCTATTAGTTTATAAAAAAGGACATTCGTGCCAAATTGAATCAAATGCTTTCCTGAAATCTACAAAACACGAGTAGATTTTGCCTTGGTTTAAAAAAACGTGTTTTTAATAGGCAAGTCAGTTAAGAAAAAAAATTCTTATTTTCAATGACAGCCTAGGAACAGTGGGTTAACTGCCTGTTCAGGGGTAGAATGACAGATTAGTGCCTTGTCAGCTTGGGGATTTGAACTTGCAACCTTTTGGTTACTAGTCCAACACTCTAACCACTAGGCTACCCTGCCACCCCGTTTTACTTGTTTATCAATTAGAGTGTGGAGGGTGTACATGTGGTCTGTTGTACGATATTTTTTTAGAAATCCAATCTGGCTTCTGCTCAGGACGTTGTGTTTGTCAAGGAAATGATGTAGTCTGCTATTTATAATACTGCAGAGAATTCTCCCCAAGTTGCTGTTAACGCAAATTCCTCTGTAATTATTTGGGTCAAATTTGTCTCCATTTTTATAGATTGGTGTGATCAATCCCTGGTTCCAAATATCGGGGAAAATACCTGCAGTGAGGATAATGTTGAAGAGTTTGATTATAGCCAATTTGAGGTCTGTATATTTTATCATTTCATTTAAAATACCATCAGCACCACAGGCCTTTTTGGGTCTCTCTCTGTCTCCCTCTCTCTCTCTCTCTCTCTCTCTCTCTCTCTCTCTCTCTCTCTCTCTCTCTCTCTCCCTCCCTCTCTGTCTCTCGCTCCCCCTCCCTCTCTGTCTCTCACTCTCCCTCCCTCCCCCTCTCTGTCTCTCTCTCTCCCTTCCTCTCTGTCTCTCTCTCCCCCTCCCTCACTGTCTCTCTCTCCCTCCCTCCCTGTCTCTCTCTCCCCTCCCTCACTGTCTCTCTCTCCCTCCCTCTCTGTCTCTCTCTCCCCTCACTCTCTGTCTCTTTCTCCCCCTCCCTCTCTGTCTCCCCCTCCCTCTCTGTCTCTCGCTCTCCCTCCCTCCCCCTCTCTGTCTTTCTCTCTCCCTTCCTCTCTGTCTCTCTCTCCCCCTCCCTCACTGTCTCTCTCTCCCTCCCTCTCTGTCTCTCTCTCCCCTCCCTCACTGTCTCTCTCTCCCTCCCTCTCTGTCTCTCTCTCCCCCTCCCCCTCCCTCTCTGTCTCTTTCTCCCCCTCCCTGTCTGTCTTGCCCTCCCTCTCTGTCTCTCTCTGTCTCTCTCTCTCTCTCTCTCTCTCTCTCTCTCCCTCCCTCCGTCCTTCCCTCTCTCTGGCACTAATAGCAGTCCCAGATGGACAGTGACATGGACACTGACCTGCTCTGCCCCCTCTAGGGTGTGGCCTTTCTTTCAGCCAGGGACCCAGCTCTGGGGTCCCTGCTTGGTGCTGGTAAAGCTGCCCAGATTGGGTCCGTTCAGGTTGGTCAGGGAGTCAAAGTTAAAGTCCAGGCCATCTGCGTCCATCAGCTCGTTTCTGATGATGGACTCCATGTCACACTCCAGGCTCCCGTTAAACATGTCCAGGTCCAGGTCGGTAGGGAAGCGGTCAGGGCCTAGTGAGCAGATCCCACTGCTTCCACCAACGCTCCCGTTCAGGAAGAGGGACGAGTCAATCTGCATCATGGAGGAGCCGTTTGATCCAAGTCCCAGTGGAGAGTGCAGGAGCTGCTGCTTGGCGTTGGCCAGGCTGTTGGCCTCGTTGTTCAGGCTCGGACCCCCGTTCAGTGTCCTCAGGGAGCCCTGGTTGTGGTTGTGCAGGAGCACCCCCTGCCCTAACGCTGTGGTCCCAAAGGTCATCATGGGGTCGCTGCGGAGAACAAAGCCTCGCCTGGAGTTCTGGGAGATAACAGCGGCGGCACTGGCTTGTGACATCAGTGGGTCAGACTGGGTCATCATGACATTGCTGTGGCTGTGGCCCTCTGAGCTGAGCAGATCCTGCAGGGTCTGGCTCCCGAAGCGGGAGATGCAGGAGAAGGACGTCTGCTTGTTCTCCTGGATGGTCTGCATGGGGGCGGGCCGCAGGGAGGAGCCCACTGTGAGGGGACCAAAGATGGAGTTACAGTAGCCACCGCCGCCTGCACCATTAGAGGGGGATGGAGTAGAGGGAGAGGTGGTTGGGGAGGAGGAGCCCAGTCCGGCAAGCTTGGAGCCAAAGCTGAGCCCGGAGGATCCTCTCTGGGTGGCTGGTCCAGTTGGGGTGGGGGCCAGGGCGATGTTATCCAGCAGCTCATCCATTAGGTCGTCCGTCAGCCCCTCGTTCAAGTTCATGGTGCCCGCCAGGTCTGCCAGGCGAGGCAGCTCTGCGGGCAGTCCCTTCCCATTGGGCGTGGGGGTGTTCCCAGGCGACAGTGCCTCGCCGGGACTGGAGTAGAGCATGGGAGATAGTGGCGGCTCATCGTCCAGCAGCTCGTCCAGCTCTGGGTTGGCCAGGATGGGTGAGAGGCGCCCACTCAGCGTGCTGGCGTTGGAGTTGGTGCGTGAGCGGAAGTCTGTCCAGGCATCCAGCTCCTCACTGCTCCGTGATGTGGGGCTGCCCGGCCACTTGGAAAGCCCCGAGGGGCTGTCTCCGCCCCCCTCGCCAGCCACCACTGCCTGAAGGGCCGCCTTCTTCTTGGCTGCGCGGCCGCGGGCAGACTTGGTGTACTTGTTGCTGTTGTCCATGGAGACAGCACGGCGCCGGGGGGCCTTCCCGCCTTTCCCTCCCTCCGGGTTTATCATCCACCAGGAACTCTTTCCCGTTCCCTCGTTCTGGACACGGATGAAACGACTGTGGAGGGAGAGGTTGTGCCGGATGGAGTTCTGTCAGAGAGAGGGAGAAGAAAGACAGTTTGTTAGAGTCCACTACAGTGCTTAAAATCTTACAATGTTATTCAGCAAACTATGCAAGTCCTCAGCAGAGTCTTCATATTCTTTTCATTCTCATATCAATGATTGTATGAATCATGATCATTAAGTCCAGGCACATTTATTTCTAAACCACCCATTAAGTTTGTAGTAGAGCAGAACTATACGTTCTTTGGGACTAGTGATCCTAGAAGACTAGAGCACCAAGCCCATTGCTTTGGCTGTTCATTCACTGCTGAATGGACAGACCCAGATGGCAACACATTAATAACATGCAGCAACAATTAGCATTGAAGTTCCTAGTGTAGTGTAGTGTGTGTGTGTGTGTGTGTGTGTGTGTGTGTGTGTGTGTGTGTGTGTGTGTGTGTGTGTGTGTGTGTGTGTGTGTGTGTGTGTGTGTGAGTAGAGCTCACAGGAAGCCCAATTCTGATATTTCTTTCACTAATTGGTCAATCAAATCAGCTCTGAAAAAGGGCTCTATCATTGAACACTCTATCATTAATCACATACACACACAAAGGGACCCCTGTCAAGGCTTTGCGTAACAGGCATGTTTTGAAGTGTGTGTGTGGCAGGGGGATTGTGAGTCATCGCTGGTGTGTATTGATCTGAGACGAGCTCCTTCATGTTCAGAGCAGAGCGGGGAGGCACACGGTAGGGGACCGGACAACACACACACACACACACACACACACACACACACACACACACACACACACACACACACACACACAGGGCAGGCAGGTAGCACTTTTTCATCATCAAATACTCAATTGGTTTGTTTATATAACAGGGATGTGCCTGAATAATAACCCAGCATTGTCAGATGAAAACCTGACTGGAGTGCAGAGCAGGGACTAGACATTGTCATTATTACAAGTGGGTTGACTTGTTGTGAGGACGCAATGAAATCATTAAGGAAGCAAGAGGGACTTGTCGTGATCATGAGGATAATGAGTTCCATTTAGAGTAGCAGAGACGCAGAGGGAAACGTAGTGAAGTTTTACCCAACAAGCTGCTGCTCTGATCCAGCAGGTGTTTCTGTATTCACATCAGATCTAGTGATGTTTGAAGCTGTTGTTATCTAACTCCTGGTTGGATCTAGAGTGCCATTAACCTCAGCTATGTGATCCTGAGTGGAAAGGTTGGTAAGAATGTGGTGCTAGCAATTCCAGGGTCGTGGGTTCAATTCCTGCTGGAGTCATACTATTGTTTGTTTATTGAAGTCTATAGGAACCTCATAGAGGAACCTCAAAAAGCAGGTACAGACTTTCCAGTTATCTCATTACTGGATGTGAGAGATGAAGTTTATGATTGCATAATGCCATCAGTCTAATTAAAGGCACTATACTACCATACTACTCCCAGACCACTCACATACATGTCCATCTGGCCACACACACAAGATAACACCCATCTATCCGCAGCCATCTGGATGCTTCAGCTGACAAGCTTTCATATACCATGGCCCGTTTATGGGAGTAAGGAATTACCTCTCTCTCTTTCCTATCATCACGAGAGGAAAGAAATCATGATTTTCTTCCCACTCATAAACAGACATGGGAAGATTGTGCAAGAGCAAACCTCCAGACTGGTCTATTGATTACAACCTCTGCTCACAGGATGAATGGACATAACTACTTAATGGTGTGTGTTATACACAGAGTGATGGCTGTGCATGGCTTCTCCACAAACAGTAGGTTTTCCACCAAACCTGTTTCAACACACACACATCAGTAGGCCATTTAACTGATTATACATAGGGATGCAGCCCAAAGAACTGAACACATTGAGGTACTGCAATGGATGTCCATCCATCCCTCGTTACATGTTCCACTTGCTTTCCAAACATATGTTTTTCTATGGTCCTGAGGGAGACTCACATATCCACAGATATAAAACAACCCAACCAGCTTCTAAAACAAATTCATTTTAATCTGTGTGTTTTATCTCCACCCCAAAACAGAACAGATTATTGGGTTTGAATCAGAGAGACAAAGTCGTTTGGGTTTTTGTAGGAATCACATTTGATTTCTTTCAACCAGTCTCGTTTTTCCCTTCCTCTGTTACAGTACATTGACAACGTGGATCGGATTGCTATTCTGTTCGGAGAAGGCTCCATGAGTCACGCCTTGAGGTTGTGTGTATCTGTGGTTGTGTGTATCTGTGGTTGTGTGTATCTGTGGTTGTGTGTATCTGTGGTTGTGTGTATCTGAGGTTGTGTGTATCTGTGGTTGTGTGTATCTGTGGTTGTGTGTATCTGTGGTTGTGTGTATCTGTGGTTGTGTGTATCTGAGGTTGTGTGTATCTGAGGTTGTGTGTATCTGTGGTTGTGTGTGTCTGTGGTTGTGTGTGTATCTGTGGTTGTGTCTATCTGTGGTTGTGTGTATCTGTGGTTGTGTGTGTCTGTGGTTGTGTGTATCTGAGGTTGTGTGTATCTGTGGTTGTGTGTATCTGAGGTTGTGTGTATCTGTGGTTGTGTGTATCTGAGGTTGTGTGTGTCTGTGGTTGTGTGTATCTGAGGTTGTGTGTATCTGTGGTTGTGTGTATCTGTGGTTGTGTGTATCTGAGGTTGTGTGTATCTGAGGTTGTGTGTATCTGTGGTTGTGTGTGTCTGTGGTTGTGTGTGTATCTGTGGTTGTGTCTATCTGTGGTTGTGTGTATCTGTGGTTGTGTGTGTCTGTGGTTGTGTGTATCTGAGGTTGTGTGTATCTGTGGTTGTGTGTATCTGAGGTTGTGTGTATCTGTGGTTGTGTGTATCTGAGGTTGTGTGTGTCTGTGGTTGTGTGTATCTGAGGTTGTGTGTATCTGTGGTTGTGTGTATCTGAGGTTGTGTGTATCTGTGGTTGTGTGTATCTGTGGTTGTGTGCGAGCACAGCAGTGGTATTGGCTGAAGGATAGGCTTCTGTCTTCCGAGCTACACTGAACCTGTGACGTTGTGTGTGTGTGTGTGTGTGTGTGTGTGTGTGTGTGTGTGTGTGTGTGTGTGTGTGTGTGTGTGCGTGTGTGCATGCTTGCCTGCCTTGCTGTATTTACATGCAAATGAGTTCTTGCAAACGTGTCTGTTTACAGGGACATGAATATCAATACAGCATGTGCACACTGTGTGTGCAACGCATGTACATGTCTGTGCGTGTGTACATGTGTATGTGTGTGTAGGTCTGTACTATGAGGTAAGATGAGGAGAGGTACCAAGGAGACCAGTGTTTACAGCCACCCAGCCAGCCAGCCAGTCAGCCACCCAGCCAGCTAGTCAGCCACCCAGCCAGCCAGTCAGCCACCCAGCCAGCTAGTCAGCCACCCAGCCAGCTAGTCAGCCACCCAGCCAGCTAGTCAGCCACCCACCCAGCCAGCCACCCAGTCAGCCACCCAGCCAGCTAGTCAGCCACCCACCCAGCCAGCCACCCAGTCAGCCAGCCACCCAGTCAGCCAGCCAGCCACCCAGCCAGCTAGTCAGCCACCCAGCCAGCCAGTCAGCCACCCAGCCAGCAAGCCACCCAGCCAGTCAGTCAGTCAGCCAGCCAGTCAGCCACCCAGCCAGCTAGTCAGCCACCCAGCCAGCCAGTCAGCCACCCAGCCAGCTAGTCAGCCACCCACCCAGCCAGCCACCCAGTCAGCCAGTCAGCCACCCAGCCAGCTAGTCAGCCACCCAGCCAGCTAGTCAGCCACCCAGCCAGCTAGTCAGCCACCCAGCCAGCTAGTCAGCCACCCACCCAGCCAGCCACCCAGTCAGCCACCCAGCCAGCTAGTCAGCCACCCACCCAGCCAGCCACCCAGTCAGCCAGCCACCCAGTCAGCCAGCCAGCCACCCAGCCAGCTAGTCAGCCACCCAGCCAGCCAGTCAGCCACCCAGCCAGCAAGCCACCCAGCCAGTCAGTCAGTCAGCCAGCCAGTCAGCCACCCAGCCAGCTAGTCAGCCACCCAGCCAGCCAGTCAGCCACCCAGCCAGCTAGTCAGCCACCCACCCAGCCAGCCACCCAGTCAGCCAGTCAGCCACCCAGCCAGCTAGTCAGCCACCCAGCCAGCTAGTCAGCCACCCAGCCAGCTAGTCAGCCACCCACCCAGCCAGCCACCCAGTCAGCCAGCCAGCCACCCAGCCAGCTAGTCAGCCACCCAGCCAGCCAGTCAGCCACCCAGCCAGCAAGCCACCCAGCCAGTCAGTCAGCCAGCCAGTCAGCCACCCAGCCAGCCAGCCAGCCACCCAGCCAGTCAGTCAGTCAGTCAGTCAGCCAGTCAGCCAGTCAGCCAGCCAGCCAGCCACCCAGCCAGCCAGTCAGCCACCCACCCAGCCAGCCAGCCAGCCAGCCACCCAGCCAGTCAGCCTGTCAGTCAGCCACCCAGCCAGTCAGCCAGCCAGCCAGTCAGCCACACAGTCAGTCAGCCACCCAGCCACCCAGCCAGTCAGCCACACAGCCAAATCAGCCACCCATCCAGCCAGTCAGCCACCCAGCCAGTCAGCCACCCAGCCAGTCAGCCACACAGCCAGCCAGTCAGCCACCCAGCCAGCCAGTCAGCCACCCAGCTAGTCAGCCACCGAGCCACACAGACACACATCCAGTCAGCCACCCAGCTAGTCAGCCAGCCATCCAGCCAGTCAGCCACCCAGCCAGTCAGCCACCCAGCCAGTCAGCCACCCAGCTAGTCAGCCACCCATCCAGCCAGTCAGCCACCCAGCCAGTCAGCCACCCAGCCAACCAGCCACACAGCCACACAGCCAGTCAGCCACCCAGCCAGTCAGCCACCCAGCCAGTCAGCCACACAGCCAGCCAGCCAGTCAGCCACCCAGCCAGTCAGCCACCCAGCCAGCCAGCCACACAGCCACACAGCTAGTCAGCCACCGAGCCACACAGACACACATCCAGACAGCCACCCAGCTAGTCAGCCACCCAGCCAGTCAGCCACCCAGCCAGCCAGCCACACAGCCACACAGCTAGTCAGCCACCGAGCCACACAGACACACATCCAGTCAGCCACCCAGCTAGTCAGCCACCCAGCTAGTCAGCCACCCAGCCAGTCAGCCACCCAGCCAGTCAGCCACCCAGCTAGTCAGCCACACAGCCATTAAGCCACACAGCCATTCAGCCACACAGCCACCCAGCCACTCCACTCACTGTCTGTCTCTGTCACACTCTCACTGTCTGTCAAACTGTCTGTCTCTGTCACACTCTCACTGTCTGTCACACTGTCTGTATCTGTCACACTCCCACTGTCTGTCAAACTGTCTGTCTCTGTCACACTCTCACTGTCTGTCAAACTGTCTGTCTCTGTCACACTCCCACTGTCTGTCACACTGTCTGTCTCTGTCACACTCCCACTGTCTGTCTCTGTCAAACTGTTTGTCTCTGTCACACTGTCTGTCACACTGTCACTGTCTGTCACACTGTCTGTCTCTGTCACACTCACTGTCTGTCAAACTGCCTGTCTCTGTCACACTCTCACTGTCTGTCACACTGGTCTGTCTCTGTCACACTGTCTGTCTCTGTCACACTCTCACTGTCTGTCACACTGTCTGTCTCTGTCACACTCTCACTGTCTGTCACACTGTCTGTCTCTGTCACACTCTCACTGTCTGTCACACTGTCTGTCTCTGTCACACTCTCACTGTCTGTCAAACTGTCTGTCTCTGTCACACTCTCACTGTCTGTCAAACTGTCTGTCTCTGTCACACTGTCTGTCTCTGTCACACTCTCACTGTCTGTCAAACTGTCTGTCTCTGTCACACTGTCTGTCTCTGTCACACTCTCACTGTCTGCCAAACTGTCTGTCTCTGTCACACTGTCTGTCTCTCTGTCTCTGTCACACTGTCTGTCTCTGTCACACTCTCACTGTCTGTCACACTGTCTGTCTCTGTCACACTCTCACTGTCTGTCAAACTGTCTGTCTCTGTCACACTCTCACTGTCTGTCAAACTGTCTGTCTCTGTCACACTGTCTGTCTCTGTCACACTCTCACTGTCTGTCTCTCTGTCTCTGTCACACTGTCTGTCTCTGTCACACTCTCACTGTCTGCCAAACTGTCTGTCTCTGTCACACTGTCTGTCTCTCTGTCTCTGTCAAACTGTCTGTCTCTGTCAAACTGTCTGTCTCTGTCACTGTCTGTCTCTCTGTCTCTGTCACACTGTCTGCCTCTGTCAAACTGTCTGCCTCTGTCAAACTGTCTGCCTCTGTCAAACTGTCCGTCTCTGTCAAACTGTCCGTCTCTGTCACACTGTCTGTCTTCAGCTGTTACGAGAAATAAAGAAAATAGCTAAATACATCAAATTATAAAGAGGGGAGATAACATCCATGTATGGAGAAAGAGGGAGAGTGAGCGAGGGAGGGAGGGAGAGATAACAGGAGTTTGAGAGAAAAGAAGGGAGGAAAAGAAAGGGAACAGAGAGAATGGAGTCTGCAGTTCTCTCCCCCTGTAAACATATACTGTACCTGTCAGCTACTGACTCTTTGGACATCCCCCCTTCCTCCCTTGCTTTCTCCACTCCTCCCTTGCTTTCTTCACTCCTCCCTCACTTTCTCCACTCTTCTCTAACTTTCTCCACTCTTCCCTCACTTTCTCCACTCCTCCCTTGCTTTCTGCACTCCTCCCTCACTTTCTCCACTCTTCTCTAACTTTCTCCACTCTTCCCTCACTTTCTCCACTCCTCCCTTGCTTTCTGCACTCCTCCCTCACTTTCTCCACTCCTCTCTAAATTTCTCTACTCTTCCCCCACTCTTCCCTCACTTTCTCCACTCCTCCCTCACTTTCTCAACTCCTCCCTCACTTTCTCCACTCCTCTCTCACTTTCTCCACTCCTCCCTCACTTTCTCCACTCCTCCCTCGCTTTCTCCAATCCTCCCTCCCTCGCTTTCTCCACTCTTCCCTCACTTTCTCCACTCCTCTCCCACTTTCTCCACTCCTCTCTCACTTTCTCCACTCCTCTCTGTCTATCTTTCTCTCCATCTCTCTCTCTGGCTCTCTGCCTGTCTCTCTCTGTCTCACTCTCTGCCTCTCTCTCTGCCTCTCTCTCTGTCTCTCTCTGTCTCTCTCTGTCTCTCTCTCTGTCTCTCTCTGTCTCTCTCTGTCTCTCTCTGTCTCTCTCTGTCTCTCTCTGTCTCTCTCTGTCTCTCTCTGTCTCTCTCTGTCTCTGCAGTCAGCAGCTCTAATACACACAAACTCAACAAAAAAAGAAAAGTCCCCTTTTCAGGACCCTGTCTTTCAAATATAATTCCTAAAAATCCAAATAACTTCATAGATCTTCATTGTAAAGGGTTTAAACACTGTTTCACATGCTTGGTCAATGAACCATAAACAATTAATAAACATGCACATGTGGAACAGTCGTTAAGACACTAACAGCTTACAGATGGTAGGCAATTAAAGACACAGTTATGAAAACTTAGGACACTAAAGAGGACTTTCTACTGACTCTGAAAAACACAAAAAGAAAGATCCCCAGGGTCCCTGCTCATCTGCGTGAATGTGCCTTAGGCTGCAAGGAGGCATGAGCACTACAGATATAGCCAGGGCAATAAATTGCAATTTCCGTACTGTGAGATGCCTAAGACAGCGCTACAGGGAGAGGATGGACAGCTGATCGTCCTTGCAGTGGCAGACCACGTGTAACAACGCCTGCACAGGATCAGTACAGGTACAGGATGGCAACAACAACTGCCCAAGTTACACCAGGAACGGACAATCCCTCCATCACTGCTCAGACTGTCCGCAATAGGCTGAGAGAGGCTGGACTGAGGGCTTGTAAGACAGGTCCTCACCAGACATCACCGGCAACAACGTCGCCTATGGGCACAAACCCACCGTCGCTAGATCAGACATGACTGGCAAAAATCTCAACGCTGTGCATTACAGGGAAGACATCCTCCTCCCTCATGTGGTACCCTTCCTGCAGGCTCTACTTTGATTTTGACCCCCTTTATTCAGGGACACATTGTTCCATTTCTGTTAGTCACATGTCTGTGGAACTTGTTCAGTTTATGTCTCAGTTGTTGAATCTTGTTATGTTCATTCAAATATTTACACATGTTAATTTTGCTGAAAATAAACGCAGTTGACAGTGAGAGGACGTTTCTTTTTTTGCTGAGTTTATGAACTAAACCAAGTACACAAATACACCCCTTCATCCCTACTACTGAGTACACATGTACACACAATGATAACAAACACCCATAGACTTGAAAACACACAGGGCTCTCTACAATAGCTCCCCAGTTGTCATATCTTCCCAGGGATAGCTACACTGTTATTCCTCTCCTTCCCCGCCTGCACCGTAGCTAATGTTTAACTGACAGGGAGTCTTGCACTTGTTTTTTTCCTCTCTCCTCTTCTCCTCTCTGATTTTCCCTCCTTTTCTGCCGTGCCCTCTCCACTTCACTCATTTGAGAGAGAGCCTTCCCTCTGCCCTTATACCTCACTGTCTCTAGCAAACACACCAGCTGTGTGTGTGTGTGTGTGTGTGTGTGTGTGTGCGTGTGTGCGTGTGTGTGTGTGTGTGTGTGTGTGTGTGTGTGTGTGTGTGTGTGTGTGTGTGTGTGTGTGTGTGTGTGTGTGTGTGTGTGTGTGTGTGTGTGTGTGTGTGTGTGTGTGTGTGTGTGTGTGGCCACACCAGCTGCAGCCAGAGTTCTGGACCACAGAGGACTTTTTGTCCGTCAGCAACATGTGGGAACAATTCTTCACTGTCAGCAACCACGCTAGGAATCCACACACACACACACACACACACACACACACACACACACACACACACACACACACACACACACACACACACACACACACACACACACACACACACACACACACACACACACACACACACACACACACACACACACAGGAGATCTACATTTATATTAGGGTTGTGTAGGCGGGAGTTCACAGTGTGCATTTGTATGTGCTTGTACAGGATGAGAGTGAGAGCTAATCTTTAATTAGAGTTGAAAAAAGATAAACAGCGTATACCAGATTGACCAATCAGCCACCACTACAAAACCTCTACCACATATACACCATAGTGGATTACAGGATTAGTACCACAAACCTTCACTGCACTACCAGTACCACACTGGCACACTCTTACCCAACTACCAAGGACCCACAACAGGTTCGTTGTAATACTACCACAGTGTAATACTCTAGTAATACTGAGCTCTATCCACCACTAGGAGTTGGTTCCCTGTGTTGCCAGGGTGTTTCATCACCCAGCTAAGCCTTATATCACACTGTGTTCTGACAGGATAAACTTGGTCATTTTGGCCTTGTCTGTGGCCTGGAGGAAAGTGATGAGGGGTGTGTTCTGTGTTACACCCTTGTCCTGTCCCAATTCTCTCTGCACCCCTCCAATATATCTACACCTCTCCTTTCCCCTATTCCAAATCTCTCTGCCCCCCTCCAATATCTCTACACCTCCCCATCCCCTGTTCCAAATCTCTCTGCCCCCCTCCAATATCTCTCTACTCCAATATCTCTCTGCCCCCCTTCAATATCTATATCTATCTACTCCAATATCGCTCTACCCCAATATCTCTCTACCTCAATATCTATCTACTCCAATATCTCTCTAATCCAATATCGCTCTACCCCAATATCTCTCTACTCCAATATCTCTCTACTCCAATATCTCTCTAATCCAATATCTCTCTAATCCAATATCGCTCTACCCCAATATCTCTCTACCCCAATATCTCTCTACTCCAATATCTCTCTACCCCAATATCTATCTACTCCAATATCTCTCTAATCCAATATCTATCTACTCCAATATCTCTCTACTCCAATATCTCTCTACCACAATATCTCTCTACTCCAATATCTCTCTACCCCAATATCTATCTACTCCAATTTCTATCTACTCCAATATCTCTCTAATCCAATATCTATCTACTCCAATATCTCTCTACTCCAATATCTCTCTACTCCAATATCTCTCTACCACAATATCTCTCTACTCCAATATCTCTCTAACCCAATATCTATCTACTCCAATTTCTATCTACTCCAATATCGCTCTACCCCAATATCTCTCTGCTCCAATATCTCTCTACTCCAATATCTCTCTACTCCAATATCGCTCTACCCCTCCCACCCCCTCCAACCACTTTCTATCCCTCGTTCCACCACTCCTCCCCTGCCTTACCGACTCAAGCCAAACCTGACCGATGCCTTCAGCCACAGGGGGCAGTCCTATCTCTTTCCTCTTTGGGGTTATGCAACACACACAGACAGATCTCTTCACACCACGTTCAGCAGGAAGCCTCCGGTTTGAGAGGTGAACGTGTCGGCAGACCGGGCGGGGCCAAAGCTCCCCGCCTTCAAACCTGCTCGGGGTGTACTTTCCCTCCCCTGTGTCACTAGATAGATAGAACAAGTAAACAATGTCTAATCTGAGTCTTATGTCAACATTGACCACTGTCGGGGCAAACACACCTCCTTATGCAATGAGACAGAAATGACTGCTCTATAAGGAGAGAGGGAGATACAGGAGTTCATGACACACATGCTGGTCCCCTTACGTCTGCAGGCTCACAACAACAATTGAAAGTTTCACCCAACAACAGGTCAACCTAAAAAGTTCTCACTGAAATAAGCCCAAGTCCAGTCTCACACACACACACACACACACACACACACACACACACACACACACACACACACACACACACACACACACACACACACACACACACACACACACACACACACACACACACACACACACACACACACACACACACACACACACACACACCAAGGAAGTTGTGCAAAGACAAAAGAGAGAATGTAAGAAAGAGAACATTTGAAAGAGAGGAGAGATTCATAGATAGAAGGTAGAGAGAAAGAGAGGAGAGATTCATAGATAGAAGGTAGAGAGAAAGAGAGAGGGAGAGATTCATAGATAGAAGGTAGAGAGAGAGAGAGGGAGGGATTCATAGAAGGTAGAGAGAAAGAGAGGGAGAGATTCATAGATAGAAGGTAGAGAGAAAGAGAGAGGGAGAGATTCATAGATAGAAGGTAGAGAGAAAGAGAAAGAGAGGAGAGATTCGTAGATAGAAGGTAGAGAGAAAGAGGGAGAGATTCATAAATAGAAGGGAGAGAGAAAGAGGGAGATATTCATAAATAGAAGGTAGAGAGAAAGAGGGAGAGATTCATAGATAGAAGGTAGAGAAAGAGAAAGAGGGAGAGATTCATAGATAGAATGTAGAGAGAAAGAGAAAGAGGGAGAGATTCATAAATAGAAGGTAGAGAGAAAGAGAAAGAGGGAGAGATTAATAGATATAAGGTAGAGAGAGGGTAGAAAGAGGGAGAGATTCAAAGATAGAAGGTAGAGAGAGTAGAAAAAGGGAGAGATTCATAGATAGAAGGTAGAGAGAGGGTAGAAAGAGGGAGAGATTCATAGATAGAAGGTAGAGCGAAAGAGAGAGGGCGAGATTCATAGATAGAAGGTAAAGAGAAAGAGAATGAGGGAGAGAGTCATAGATAGAAGGTAGAGAGAAAGAGAAAGAGGGAGAGATTCATAGATAGAAGGGAGGGAGGGTAGAAAGAGAGGAGACTCATAGATAGAAGGTAGAGAGAAAGAGAAAGTGGGAGAGATTCATAGATAGAAGGTAGAGAGATGGTAGAAAGAGA